>NC_056739.1:1867252355-1867552355 GCF_019279795.1 Protopterus annectens
CTTTATTCATATATGATGCAACCAGGAATGTTATCAGGCCTTTGGAAACCTCTGTTTGTTGCCTTTGAGAGGACATTAAAGACCTATGGCCTGACCATGCGGGTAGGGGGGCAGGTGCTGTACATGCACATGTGTACCTATGGGGGGACAGGGGGGTGATGTCTAAACTTCACCTGTCTGCAGCCGGTTGTCTATATCTATGGCATATGTGTATGTAGTGTTACTGACCACCACTACAGAGCAGATATGTGTTTTGCCTCTGGAATTGCAGACACATGTCTGGAAAGCTAGTGATTGGCCTTGGTGGATGTATCCAGTTTGCACTCAAAGACAGCCTTAGGGGGTACAGCACCTGTGACCTTATTTGCTTGTGCAAAACAAGGTGACATGGCTTCCAATGAGGCACCTGTTCCTTCTTGGCCCATCCTGTGATTATTTCCACATATGATTGTAGTTGTGTATTGCTGCTGTCCACCACAGCTATTCAGCCTACCTTGAGGGGGTTGATGCTGTCCAGTCAGGTATCACTGAGGTCATACAGCTATGTAGGTGCCCACATAGTATTGTGGTGTGGGCCTGGACACTGCTGCTAGTTCCAACATATGGGATGTCCTTCATGTGGTCCTTGTCCCTTTTCCTTGCTTGTGCAGTGGATATTATGGAGGTATAGAGGCAACAGCTTCACAGACAGTAGGTAGGAATACCTCACAGGACAGGACATGTGGAGACAGCCCAACAACATGGGGGAAAAAGCTCCAGAATTGGGTACAGATTGTGTGCTATTAGTGCTGTTATACACATGGAGGTTTGCTATATTGACAGGGTTCATCTGGACATGCATTTACTGAGTGACTTGACATCTGACAGTTATATGCTTCTGACATATCCTTCAACTGTCATGTTGTCCACAGACTGGCCAGAGGTTTGCCTGTTATGTTTGTTTTGTCCCTCGAACAACATCTGTTTTTGTGAGGTCGGTAGGATAATCTGAGGATTGTAGTCACTAACTGTTGACATCCATTGGTGTTCCAGACATCATATCCTTCAGGGATGTTATGTTACAACAACACGTGTAACACCAACTACTGTTTCAGTTTGTACAACATGCATTGTCCAGATGCCCTGCACTATGAGGTGCAGAAATATGGTATATCATTAATTTCCAACTGCTCTCCAGTTATCATCCCAGTGACCTAGCATACTCCTGGCTGTGGTATGCGCCAGTGGCCATGATTATGGTTCCACCACCCTGGAAATTCTGTGAAAATCTGTACATATGACAGCTATGTATGTCTGCCCATTGTGAACAGACTGCCAAGATTGTGTAGCAGTGTTGTGTGTAGATGTTTGTTGGGCTGGGTAGAGAGACTAGCAGATGTGAGTGCCAAACATCCTTTACATATCTTACTGTGCATGTTCCTATGGCTGCTGGTGGTCTATCAGGTTTTTATGCTTGTAGGGGTAGACTGTCAAATGTCCTGTAACACTTCAGCATTCCCAGTAAACTGTGATTTTGGCCAGTATATGTTGGTGTAGTGTGTGACTGGCAATCAGGATATGTTTGTTCAGACAGTCGTTCTACTGTAGAGTTCATTTTGGGTACTGGTATGTTGCTGTGAATGTGGTGCAAATGTTTTTGGGTGGACATTTTTGCACCATCTGCTTTCCACTACAGTTCCAGATGTTTGGCCCATACTTTTGTTCTGTTCCACAATTTATTTGTATTTGTCTGGTAAATCACTGTGATGATCCAAGGATTTATGTCAGTAAAGAATGACATAACATTTCAGTTTCCATCCTCATATCCTTCAGTAATTGTCTGCTGAAATGTACCGTTGCTGTAGTAAATGTCTTTGTTTCTAACAGCGATATTTGAAATATCCCTATAAGTGGCCCAATCCCCCCTGTTTTACAGCCTTTCTACAGGTTTCTTGCAGTAAGAGGTTGAGAGGGATGGTTCTGAGGTATGACTGCACTCCATATAATATATTTTTTCCTCCCTTTATATATTTATATATGTATATCTATATTATGCATCAACTTTTTCATATATATGTTTCAACAGACATCTATATATATATATATATATATATATATATATATATATATACATATATATGTGTGTACATGTGTGTATGTCTATATACAACACATGAATGATTCTACAGAGTTTTCTCCCTAATGTTGTATGCCTCCATTGCCTATGTTTGAAAAAGCAACATCAATCCGTGTAGTTCTGATGGTGTAGTGGTGCATTGCTTAGGCTATCGTGTACAGGGTCATAGACTTGGGACTGATGATTTTTTCATTAATGTTAAATGAGCAGAATGCATGATATGTTTGTTAAAGAATAACCCATTATTTGAGCTCAGATGGTGTAGTGGTATGTTGCTGTGAGTGTAGAGTACAGCATCCCAGGTTTGAGACTTGGCAGCGCTGACTATTTTGTTGCTGGGCAGAACAAAGTCTGATGGATACAGAGTGACTAAGGCACTTTTAAGTCATTGTAAGCAGGTTTGCACAACACTAAGTAATGCCAAGCTATGGTTAATCAGACTTACCTTCACTTAGCACCGCTTATTCACGCATACCCTCCGTGCTAATTTCTTTAAAATAAAAGAAAAAAAGGTGATAGGAAAGTGGTATAAAAGGGACATGCAGAGGGAAGTACAGTACGAAAGGTAGCTAAGGATGTGCAGGACAGGTATAGAAAAGGTCCATAGCTGTCCATTTCTTCTACAGCAACAGCTGTGAATTTCTACAGAATTTGGAGGTGAATTTGGACACTCAAACACCCGAGAAAGGGGTGAGGACAACAGTAATGTTTTGTCAAGCCAATTGAACCAGATTACATGTGTTCAGTGGACACGTGTGCAAAATGGACAGCTATGTATGGGGTGTAATTTTTTTTTTTTGGAAACAGATGCCCTTTTTTTTTAAAGTGAGAGTGGGATGTCGGGGTAGGAGAGTAGATATATTTGGGGAGGTAAGTTTGGTAGGAAGACAGACAAGACAGACAAAACAGCAGACAGGTGTGGTATATGACACACGTGGGTGGTAAACACCTAGGGCAGGGAGGGTGGTTGGGAATCAGACGCCAATGAGCCCGTAAATGGATACAGTGGTACTGAGGTCCCCACCCATGTGCAGTCACCACTGCTCCTTCACAGCCCCAAAGGTGGGCTGTGCTGGAGGATGGACAGGAGGGACAGGCTGACCCTCAAGATGCACCTGGTTGTCCTCAATCTGGTGCAGCTTTCTAAGAAACTCCTTTTGGATGGTGCTACGCACCAAACCATGGACCTGGCTATGGGGTGACCAAGCCTTCTCCCGGGGTGGATCGGCCCTGCCTCCTGAGGTGATTTTACTCTAAGGTGGTGCAAGACCCATGGACAAGGAGGTCCCGGGTTGGGTACCAGACATGCTCGGGCCCAATACCACAGCCAGATGAGGTGTGACAGGCAGATCCGCTGGGATCTGCCTTCCCAGACGTGCTATGGTTTTGAGGTTTTACAAAATATGTTGGTTAGTCATGAACAACACATTTCAGGATTAGTTATAACAGCATGCATGGGTGTTCCAATTGACCCCATTAAAACAGATTTGAAACAGTTGCATAGCAAACAGAGCACATACATATATGGAACCACAGTAGGCATTATAACAGCATGCAAGTTACATTGATAGTAATGGGCTACCAATGATACTATTTGAACAGGGAACATTAATAATCAAACAATTCAATATTTGTAGAACAATAGGACACACGTATCAACAGTAAGTGTGGAGAAAACATACCCATTGATTATGTGTATGAATTATTGGTGCAGATAGGGTGGGGGAGAGAGAGGGATATGTCAATTAACAACTGTATAGGCTTCAATTGTTCACAACTGTACTGATCATTACTCTACTAATTTCTCTCCAGGTATGACCTCACTTCACATATACCTATGGCCTGGGGATGGGCAGTGGAATGTTTGTACACAGTGTATTACTAAAGCCTTCTTAAAGCTAATACATACATTTCCTTACCAGACAGGCCTGTGGTGGAAATATCTGTTAACACTACCTGACTATTTCTACACATATTCACATATTCAAGGTTACATATGTGACACTGACAGGGATGCCCTGCACTCATGCTGTGTGTGTGTGTGCTACTGCCATTCCCCACCTGGATTTCTATATGTCACCCTGGGTATTGGCAGTGGTGACCACTGACTGTGACAGTGTGACACCTGAGGGACATTTATCAGAAGAAACCACTTGGTGTATGTACTTATCTTACTGTCATTTGCAACCTTGGGGTTGGACAGTGAAAGTGTTGCACACAGTGTATTAGAACAGCCTTCTTACAGCTAATAGAAATATTTTCTTACCTGGCAGACTTGTGGAGGAAATTTCTGTTAATGCTACCTGACTGTTTCTACACATATTCACATATTCTTGGATGAAATTATGCATACAGCTTAGTATTCCTCCTGGGATTCAAACTGTGCCTGTTTGTGCAAAAAGGTACAATAAGGTTGCGTTTTATCACAATAAGCTATTGAGGAACTGCTATATGCTGCTTGACTGTTTTCTGACTAATACTCTCTTGGTTGGACAATCTGACCTTGTAATTCTGACATTCATGCATGGCAGATGGTTCTTGTACCATGTATTAATACTTTGACATATTACAATCTGTAAAGCAATGGTTAACACAAAGCACTGCTGTAGGGGTTTTACAGCTCCACAGTCTTTGTCAGATGAGCCTCATTTAATTCATGCTGTCAGAGCCATAGTTGCAGTGCAGAGCCTGTACCCATTTAGATTCATACCACCACATACCAAAGTAAACACAACAGTCTGGAGTTTTTAGTTTTATTGAAGGATACTGACACTTTTATTGAGAGATATCCTGTACATTACTATTACTCTGGTAACGTCTCATTTAGTCATTACACACAATACACATTTTAACCTACTGGCAGTTGACATTCTACTCCTTTCTATTTATTTGCCCTTATTACTGCAAGCTAGATTTGTACTCAACAGCCTCCTGGCACAGCCTTAGCAACCTTCTGGCATGGGCATCTATGTTCACAGCCCTCTCATCTGCAAGCTGTACAGGAGATAAAGAAACATTTATGCATACCTATCAATCACATACACAGGCTGGACTTTGGTAAACACTAATTGATACTGATATTTATACACTTCTGGGACATTCTGTGCCTGTATGTCTTGGGTCCACTGTTCCAAGAGCTCCCTTTTCCTACACTTGAGGTCAGTGAAATGGTGCCAGACCTGCTCACCAGTTTGAGGGATACCAGTAACAATGGTGAGATCACATGCGAGATGATACCTGGCCTCCACTTTGTATTGTGGGCCCTGGTACTGACTCTGCAGCAGTCTCTCCTCATGGTCTTTCACTAGGAGTCCAACCATGACCCTGGATGCCTGAATGCCCCAGCGTTGCACCCAAAAGCGCAATCCCTCTCCTACACCAGCCATAGTGCCTTCAATGATGAGCTACAACTGGTTATGGATGCATTTCCACATGTGAGGTTTAAATAGGGCTGAATTCCTACCCATTGCCATCACTGGACCATTGTGAATATGCTGTGCTAAACTAAGAGATGTACAAACCTGCTTAGCTGAGGTTGGCAGTGCTTAAAGGGTTAGATTTTGAGCACTGCTTACCAATGCGCAAATCCACTTAGCTGGGCCACTTATTGCTTAGCATTTACATTTAAGCAATGCTTACACCAGCTTAGCATAGCTGAGCACTACTTAGCATTGTTCAGATTTCATTTTATTGAGTATCAGGATTGTGGGACTGATTCATCATTATTGACATATTATAATTTTATGTTTATCTTCCATGACATCCCCCCTAAGTGCTTTCATTAAATTATATTCTTGTGTGACTATATTGTATGGGGGACTTGTGTTTATATGGGGGTTTCACATCTTTTCCAGACTGACACCTCACTTTTGAACCTGCTACACTACATTGGTTGACAAAAAAAAAACAGTTGCTACTTAATTTAAGTTTACAAAAAAATTTTAACACTACTTTCCCATAGAAAAATAAGTTGCCTCTCTTGATATCGAAGGGTGAAGGCCTGCATGTAAAGTTTGGATTCTACCCACTTCACTATCTTGGCTTGGAAATTTTATCGGTATAGTTGCATTTATCTCCTATGGGATGTTTAAGCTATGGTAAGTAGAGGGCCATAATGCATACACCCACTTAGCTAGGCTTAAACATTCCTTAGCCTAGGAAAAAAGTATATATTATTATTATATGATTATGTTATATAAGTGAGTCTTGTGGTGTTCTGACAACTCACTGAGGACTGTAATTGTGAAATAATGGCATTCATTTGGCTTTCAGGCTTCTATCCTTCCAGAGACTCCTGCTAATACATATCCTGTTTTTTATCAACTTTCTAAGTGTGTGAGGGACATTTTTCAGATATGTCCATATTTATTGTTTTTTCCCCCATAATTTGTGTCTTTATCCACATGCACTGCTGCCAAGGAATATTGGCATACATTTGCTTACAGACTTCTACCCTTCAGTAATTCATGCTAATGCATGACCTGTTTTTTATCAACTTTCTAAGTTTAGTGGGCAATATGTGTGTTGTGTCCCTTATGAGGGATTTATCCCCCATTATTTGCACATTTGCACACATTTCCTGCTTTAGTAGGTTGTGGAGGTGTTGTACGGCACTTTGGCAATGCAGGGGGTGTGGGTCAGAACCTGTCACATACCCCCTGCATTACTTTCTTGCTGCCATGTTTATTTCAGTGTCCACAGACACTGAAATGATCATTTATTTAATTTCATTGTCCGCGGACACTGAAATACTGGCATAATATTAGAGTAAATCTCTAATATTATGCCAGATCAATTTAGAAAGTGCCTCATGGCACTTTCTGAGTGCAGGGGACATGTTTAATATCCATGCAGTACTTGGACACACCCCCTGCACTTGTTCACGGTCCATGTCCATATAGGTAGAACAGCAGTACATCTTCATGAATATGCAAGGCACGCTGCTGTACTATATGGACACAGACCACTCCATGCAAGAATAGTGCTATTCTTGCATGGAGTTTAATGAATCCAGGGGGTTGTCTTTTGTT
Source organism: Protopterus annectens (assembly GCF_019279795.1). Taxonomy (NCBI): domain Eukaryota; kingdom Metazoa; phylum Chordata; order Ceratodontiformes; family Protopteridae; genus Protopterus; species Protopterus annectens. The sequence goes on from NC_056739.1 coordinate 1,867,259,502, forward strand.
CCTCTGCATTTGTTGATATGGCCAATGTCTTGTCTGTATGCAGTTTTTTCTTGTTTGCCTTTCACTTTGAATTCTAGCCCCCATCATTCACTGAAGTTCTTTTTTCAGAGTCTGCATGGACCATCTTTGTATATTCATCCACTCCGATCTGTTTGCTGTTGTCTGTCAACAGTATGTAAAGGATTGGGCTCATACCTCAATCATGATGAACCCATGCTCCCACTTAGAACCTCTGTGTGAGTGCAAACAACTGCACTTATGTCACTGGATCCTTATGTATAGCCTGTGCTAATACTACCAATATTTTCATAAGTTTGAACCATCAAAGATTGCCCAAATTCTTTCTTAGGAACTTGTCATATGCTTACTCCATGTCTAAGAATGCCCAGTTGAAGACTTTCCCCCTTTCTAGCTTCTTTTCCACTATGTCACATTGCAGACATTGGGTCCCTTGCAGTGCATCCTGATTCAGTTCAGATTTGCTCATCTTCCTTCTTATTTTTTACTACTCTACACATTCATTTATTAATCTCCATCTCCAGCACTTTCATGCAGTGTGATGGGAGTTTGATACCTGTATATTGTCTGCAGCTCTAGCTTTCCCCTTTGCTTGGCTGGTGTTCCACACCATTTTTCGTTCACTTTTAACTACCCTACTGTCTCCTGCAATCCTTGCTGGTGTGAACGAGCCATTATTTTGCTGTTTTACTGTAATTTTTGGATACATTAGCAAATTAAGGTTGTAAAAGTCTAAAAATCGCCCAGTGTGAATTTAAGTAACACCTATACCAAGCTCAGTGCTTTAGATTTCTGGTCTGCAGCACACCAAAATAAAGTTGTAAATGCCTACAAATCACTCATTGTGAACTCAGGTAGCACCAGCAAGCTTAGCACTCTAAATCTCTGGTCTGCAGCACACCAAAATGAAGTAAATGCTTGAAAATAATGTTATCACTCTCCTGCAGCCTATATATTTTTGCAAGGCTCTCTGCACACCACTGGTACCAACTTTTAATATCACCCTTCCTATTCATCTCTGTCCTCTGCAATACCCTGTCTCACTGCTTTGCACTAACTCTGCGATATCTAGTAAAACTCTACCCTATACTACAGCTTAGTGCCCTGCTTTTCTCTTCCTTTTATCCTTTCATTTTGCATTCTTATTATTTACTTTATAAAAGTCTAATACTGATTGTTTTACTCTACTTATGTTTCCAGTGTTTCGTTTCTGCTAATAGCTACAATCTGGTTCACTTTCTGTGTGTATTCCCACACCTAGCATTTTTGGATGCATTCCTGTGCTGCACCTTCATTTATTTACTCCCACAATGCCTTGCAACATGCAAACAGTCTCAGCTGGTGTTTCTTCACCAGCTTTAATTCACTTTTAATTACCCTACTGTCTTCTGCAAGCGTTGGTGGTGTGTATGAACCATTATTCTTCCATTTTGCTGTAATTTTTGGCTACTTTAGCAGATTGAGGTAATATTTATCTTTAATGTAATAACTGTATTTTTCTTTTTTGAAATCTGCTTATGGTTAAATTCTGTTGCATTTCTCTGCCTATAGATAGTGCTTTGTCACATCTTTGTTAGTTTATGCAGTATTTGCAGTGCTGAATTATTTCATTCTGCTGTATTTCTCTAACTATAGATAGAACTATTGTATATTATATCTCTGTTAACTGATGATGGTTTCTGAATAATCCTGCTATAATTTATCTGTACTATTTAGGTGAAGGCCATATTTACTGATATCTCTTAATAGTAACACTGAAACTGCTATAACAATTGCACTGTTTCTAATGTCTGTTGACCATGTGTTTTTAAAGGTTTGCTATCAAATGTTTGAAAGTTAGCTTACCGTTGTTCAAATGGTTGAGAGTAAAGGTGCAACATTTGAAAGTCCTGTGTGTAAATTTCATCATCTCCGGAACATCAAGAAGCAGCTTGCCTTTGTGTTTTCCAACATAGATGTTTTTGAGCATCTCGCTACAGTGGAGACTGAGAAATTTACCCCTTTCCTCACTGTAGTGTGATCTCAGAGTTAGAATATATAATTAGCAGGGGATGTGGGTGTGCAGGTTGCAAAACATTTATAGGACATCTCTGAATGTCCAGTTATGTTGGTAATGTTGATAATGTTGAATTCAACATAACAACATAACCACTTTCATTGTTATGAGGGAACAGTGTGCACAATTTCATTCTTTTGGTCAAAGTAAGTCATTACTCGCAAAACCAATTAGCAGAAGTTTGATAGAAAATAATTTTTAAATGTAAGCTGCTGTTTATTTAAACTCTGTTAATCTACATGTACCTGCAAAATTATTTAAAAGCCTCACTCTATTCCTCCATATTTCTAACTTTTCTGACTGCCTCTGAACTACCCTTAACCAACAGCTAGACCTGGGCTACTCCTAATCTGTATTAACAGTAAAGCATTCTACCATACTCTGAATCTTCCAGCTTGTCTCCCTTTCTGTTTTCTCTTCCTTATCTATTTAATTCAACTGGCTGCTTGTCTCATTCACTTATTTCACCTGTCCTTTCTCCCCTCCACTCCTTGGTTGTAAAAGTCTACAAGTCACCCAACATGAATTCAAGTAATACCTACACCAAGCTTAGCACTTTAAATCTCTGTTCTGCAGCACACAAATAAAGTAAATGCTTGAAAATAATTTTATCACTCTCCTGCAGCCTATATGTTTTTGTAAGGCTCTCTGCACACCACTGGGCACCACCCATACCGCTCAACCTCTTAGAGCAAGAAATCTGGACAAAGCCATAAATAAAAGGGGACAAAAACCCCAAAATAGGGACAATTTTAAAATATTGCTCTTACAAACTTAGAAAGTTGGCAGAGTAATGTGTTTTTGTAGTACTGGGTGCAATGGGGGGTTGTTCGTACTAGAGATGTAAAATTTGTCAGAATGAGGAATGTTCATGACATCACCCATCATTAAATTGAAGTTTGACTTCCTAGTGAAGGTTTTGATGTCAAGAATAGTATTAACCAGGTTCAAAGGTTGGGAGGGCACAAACGTGAGCCCTTTAGACAGAAAATCGACAATGTCAGTACATATCTCTACAGAGGAAAAGTTATACAGTTTAAAGTCCCCTGTTTTGTTCATAACTATGACTGGATCTGTATATCGCTTCAATCAACTGAGGTAGTTACCACCAGTATTTCGTTGTTGTTTATCCTGCATAGCATTAGCTGAATAAGAACAAGCCAATCTTAAGTCATTCAATGTCACTGCATTAGAAACTTCAACCTGATAATAGTGTACTGACTTATTTAAGTCTTGTGCTTGTTGAATTTCTGCTTGTTTAAAACATGATTACTAGTTATTCAGTAGTAGATATTTATATGTTAACATCCTTTTATTAGGTTAGGATTCTCTAGTTTGAGTACCATGGCTAATTGAAAGTCCAGAGTGGTAAAAATTGAGTAGTGTTACATTTTCAGTTTTGTTTACTTGTTTGTAACACTTTTTATGAGTAGTTGCCTTTTAACATTGCGGTGCCTTTAAGGAATCAAAGGAAATGTTACACTGTATTTTAATTGGTTATTCATGACCAGCTGTTTTTATAAAATGGAGTTTTGAATTTTGTAACTTGTTTCTGATGAAGTTTGCCAGTTAGGCAAATGAAAAGCACTTCAAACAGTTTTGTGTACCATTAAATTTGTGGTCTACTTTGACAGCTTGCCGTGGCAGTTTTTTCTATTTTCCTAGTTGGTCGGCTTTTTTGTTTACACATCAATCTAACATTGCACTATAATTTTATGGTTGACCAATCATGTCTCCCCCTTAACACAAACCACAAAACAAAACACCTAACCAAATTGTCAAAGCCCACCCTGAAGACAGCATATTTCCAACCTTACCTTAAGCGGCTCAAATATCACTAGATAACATACATTTCTAATTATACCTGATATTACATTCTAACATATAAAAACCACTTTTACTATTTCTAAACCTATCCTGCCTAATCACTTTCCTCTTCATTCTCAACCTCACCACAACTATTTCCTCACATACCCCTACATACCAATACACATCAACAACCTCTTCCAACCATCTCTCCAAGAAACAACACATTTTCTCAGATACCTCCTCCCAGCTTTTCCCCTATACACCCCCATATTATTCAATCCACAAATCAGCCTCCTCACCTCCTATGTAACCACACTTCACACCAGTACCATCACCTATGAATAAAATACACATGCCATGATACTCATTCCTCATCACATACCTGCTCAAAAGTGGAGACATACATCCTAACCCAGGCCCACCCTTTAATCCTAACCCCAGGAGTAATCCCAAAGGTTTAAACAGACTAACACTGAACCTTAGAAGTATATGTAATAACGTAGCCCCACTACATGCCTGGATTGCTCAAAATAAACCTGACATACTTGCCCTTATTGAAAAATGACTGCACCCCAATGAAAAAGACTTGGAAATAATGCCTCAAAACATTTCTATTACCAGATGAGATAGTCCCAAAAAGAAAGGGGGAGGGGTAACCCTTCTATACCCCTCTGCAATCAATATCACACTCCACACCAGCAATGTACCCATCTTTTCTAATGCTGAGGTACTAATCTCTTTTTTGAACTTCAACACAACAAAAAAATTTGTATAATAGTAATATATATCCCACCAGGTCACAATATATCAGTGTTGGAAGATACTGCATATTATCTTGGACATTCCAAACAAAACAAACATGAAACAATAATCTTAGGATACATGAATATAGATTAGTAGACCATTGCCTCCAACTCCACCATAAATAGTATTAATCTGTGTGTTTTTTCACGGCCTATCAAGAGTCCAACACGATACAGCAAAGATCCTACCTGCCAATCCACCTTAGACTGGATCCTAGTATCCCAACCCACCAATTATCCATGTTCTGGTACACTGTCTATTTCCCTGAGCAATATCTGCCAGCTCATGCCCTTAGAACAAACTCCCAACAACTAGGAGCACACACTGTAAAATTGATTAAGAATTCAACTAATTTTTGTCAGCATAAATTCAACAATCTCCTACATTAAATAGACTCAACACCCCTTAAACTACTATCCCTTAATGATGGTGTACTATACTTTCATAACACCTTCCTTCATATACTTAATAACCTAGCCCCCATTCATATAAAAAGAATCAAAAATAATTCAGCCCCATGGCTCTCAAAGGAATGTAAATACCTGGAAAACCTGGAAACCAAACAAAATGAACAAAATCATGTCAATTTCAAAACACTATGTAACAAAGTGACAAAATTAATCAACAAAGATAAGAAATCATACTATTTCCAGCTTCAACCCTAGCATAAAGCCAACTCCCAAAAATGCTCGCACTCCATATCTACTCTACATAACCCTGGGACAAATAGAAAACATGCCCCATCACCGAATACCCTTCCATCATAAATAGCCAAAAACTTTAACAAGCACTTCATAAAATCAACATCAGACCTACTAACACCAGTAACACTGGACCTCCCCACCCTTCAACCTATTTAGACACCAATCCTATACCATCAGCTACTTCTAACTCTGTCATTATTAACCCCCCATTCAACAAAATACTATACAACTCCCATTCTCATTTTAGCCCATAGCCGCAGACAACATAAAGAAACTACAAAAAATAAAACCCTGCTCCACCTCAGCTGATAATCTTCCACCACACTACCTCAGACTGGCTGCCAATTGCTTAGCTAATCAGTATCTTTATAAAAAGGTCTTTATCCGAATCAAAAGTACCAACCATATGGAAGTGATCTCACATCACCCCCATCCACAAAGGAGGCAACTGTATTGAACCAACCACTTTCCATCCTATATCCATCTTGTCACCCATTTCTAAAGTTCTTGAGAGAGGTATCCATCAGCAGGTAATGCAATATCTATTGCAAAACAATCTTTTAACCCAAACCCAACATGGCTTCTGACCCAGCCACAGCACATTTATGGCGCTATTATCTGTTACAGACACCATGAACAAGACCAGAGATATTGGATGCTATACATAGGTTCATAGGTTCATAGGTAGGTACTAGGCTATCGGCCAAAGGGCCTATGTAAGCCTAGCCAACAAGGTTCCCTTGCTTTCACCACCCAAAAAGGTTACTTTCCTGTACCCCTGGGATGAATGCATTTTTTCAGTAGCATCTGTTCCTTAGCTCATCAGTTTATGCATTGAGACCATTTTGCCTCATAATGTGATTGGCCTACCTGCCTAATTTATAACCTGTCACAGCCATCATTCTTGCTACTAGTCCCACCTGAAAGATGACAACTGTCTTGTAATACTTTTCCCAGTATTTTTAGCCAAACATCTCACTGGTGTCTGTTAACAAAAGCATCAAATTAGATTTTGATGACAGATACATGCCTCTTGAAAAATATAATTTGTCCATTTCCCCTGCCTTCTGGATAACCTACAGATTTTACGTAACCAATAGCTTAATTCTTTTCAATTCATACAACACATAAATCACCTTATTATCTATCCTGTGGATTACGAATTTTGCTGATGTTATTATGTAAGAACAGTGACTCATGGTTTAATTTTGTGTTCCTAGTGAGGCTTAATGTCTGTTGATCTTCTTAAGAAAATTAGATTCAAGCAATGGTATGATACCCATAACTGCATATCACAGAATTTGAAAGAGGAAAGTGCAAATCTCAGAGCAATCTTTTTAATCTGAGATACAGTGATCTCACATTTGGTGTATGTAAGGAGAAAGTGTAAGGGACATATAGGAGTGCAAGAAGATTTACACAGCTTTACTGAAAATTTCAAAATTCACTGTTGTTAGTCCATATACCCCTTTTTGGAACTCATTTGCAGGACTTGAGAGTTATTTCATGCACTCAAAATAAATAATGCTTAATTTTTTTTCAGGTTTTTGAGGTAACGTTTAAGCCACTTTTTTGTTATTTTTTTGTGTAAGAAATATGTGATTTCAGTTTGCACCATATATTACTGAGGTAATTTTATGTTATTGGCTGAAGGACAGACTTCCGATCTTGACCTGCTGACTGTAATAATGCTACTGTTAAACTCAGGCCAATAATCCAGGTGAACTATTGTGGCTTGAGATGACAAGAGACCATCAGAAAAACTATGGTCTAAATATATATAAGCACCCTGCAACACTCTGTTTACCTTTGTAAGTTTTAAGCAGCTTACAGTGCAGTATTAAAAGCAGACTCTGTTAACAAAGCAGGCAGCTACATAACTACTAGGCTAACAATATTTATACATATAAATGCTAACGAAGTGACATTTTTTCAAGTGTAACAAAACTCTCCAGTGTGACTGATAAGCCCTGATACCAAAGTTTTACAAGTCGTAATCATTCTCCCTACACCCTTATGCTTGTAAGCCTCAGAGGGAGTGTTTCACAGGCCATTGTTCACTGTCTTACATTTTTTGTCTTTTGGAAGTGCTTCTGTAGGAATGAAAACAGTAACAAGATAACAAATGATGAGAAAAACATGCATCAGAAAATATGTTAATAACAACGGCAAAAGCATTAAATGTAGCACATAATACATGAGTGATACAACAGATTACAATATCACCTTTGGATCCCGCTGCAATTCACTATATCATTAACAAATGTAAATACTTACTACTGGATGTGAGTGAATTATTCTTCTTGTAGTCCAGTCTGTAAGCAGTATTCATTAAAGTGCAACCTCAGAAATGCACAGGCAAGCAAACTCCTTTCAGTATTCCTTGACCTGTCTAAGGCCTTCGACACAGTCTCCCACTCCCTACTACTGAACACAATGTCTAACTTAGGCTTCTCACATAACACAGTAAAATGGTTTTCTAAGCTACCTCAAGGATCGTAAACAAGCAGTGAAATGGCCCAATGAACTCTCACCCTTTCTAGACAACCCTACTGGAGTCCATCAAGGCTCCATCCTCAGACCCTTACTCTTCAACATTTTCAGAAACAACCTTCACACTGCCTCTCACCATGGAACCCTCATTCAATATGCAGATGATTCCACCATAATCTGTACTACTCAATCACTACTACAACTACTTTAAAAACAGTCCTTTACGGCACTCAAATCCTGGCTAAAAAATTCCCAACTCTTTCTTAATCCTAAAAAGACTAAACTTGTACTCTTTCACCCCACAAACACCTCCTCTGCCGATAATCATTTCGACATCTTTGCATCAGACAACAATGTCATACAAATAGTGCAGGAAACCAAACTTCTAGGAGTAATCACTGCCAATAATTTTTCCTTCAATCTCCATATACAGCAAGATATGAAGAAAACTCATCACAAGCTGGGTTTCCTATCTAGAAACACACATTTCTTAACTACAGCAACCAAAGCTACCCTAGCAAACCCTTTTTAGCTCCCTCCCTTCTTTACGGTGCCCCTATCCTGCTCTTTTTGGTTCTCCGAAAATTCATAAAAGTTATAATGACCCCCCCCCTTTGGGCCAATTGTAGATGGGAGAGGTTATATCACATATGGGTGTGCAAAATATGTGGATAGCATTTTGAGGCCACTGATTGAGCAGGAAACTCAAATATGTAAGGATTCATGGAGTTTTTTTTAGAAAGTATTAGTAAACGTGAATATTGTAATGACTCCATTTTCCTTAAATTTGATGTTAAGGAACTCCATACAGTTATCCCGCAGACTCTTGGGCTTGAATGGATCAGAGAATTCATGACCCTTAAACAAATAGAAGAGAAAACCATTTATTTAGTGGAGACACTGCTTGAAATTGTTTTAAAAAATAACTATATGATCTTTGATGGACGTTTCTTCCTAGAAAAAAACGGCATAGCCATGGGCTTCCTTTGTGGGGGCAGTTTTGCAAATTGCATTATGGCATACTGGGAGAGATCTTTACTTTTTCAAAATGACCTATTCATAAAGAATGTAGCCTGGTACACTCGTTACCAGGATGATATGTTTGTTATATGGAAAGGGTCTAAAGCCCTCATTCCTATTTTCATAGATAGTATACAATCTATGACTGATTTCTTCGAATTTACGTTTAAATTAGAAGTGGCAATTAATTATTTAGATGTTAATCTACTTAAGGATACAACAAACAGTAGGTATAAGAGTGTGATATATAGAAAGCCGTCCTACTCAAATTCCTTTCTTCATTTCATGAGTAGCCATCCTTTACACCAAAAAAAAGCTGTTGTGAAAGGCCAATAGGTTAGAGCGGCTAGGATGGTTACTGATGATGACGACTTTCATGTCGAATGTTCTCTTCTTAAGAGCATGTTTATTAGTCGAGGGTACCTGGAGTCTGTGATTGATTCTATCTGCTTAGAAGTCAGCAATAAGAGACATGCGTCTGGAGCATTTCTCCCCGGGCCTCTGCTGAAAACAGGATCTGTGGAACCTAGTTGGACTTTCCCGGTCAACAAATGTTAAATAAATAAATAAAATAAATAAAAAATGTAGGTAATTTTAGGCCCTTGTTGGCGAACAGTCCATTCTCCATGTCTAATGCATTGAGGTCAATTAATGATGAATGATGTGGCTCCTTATAATGCAGAATCAGACTATAGAGTTAGTTTTCTTTGTACCTATTCATTGAACCATTATAATATGAAAGAAATTTTATACAAGAATTGGTCCATTATTACTAAGGATAAAGGTTTATTAAAACATTTAGGTATAAAACCAAAAATTACCTTTAGTAGAAGAGGGGCAAATTTAAAATCTATTTTAGAAAGGAATGTAAAGTCTCCAATTCATGGTAACTCTGGAATGTACAAATATGGTGCATGCCACCAATGTAGACATATCTGTGTTGACAACAAAATTAAGTTGAAAAACAATACATTTTACATTAATGGAAGGTACAATTGTCACACTAAAGGTGTCATATATGTAGCTACCTGCTCCCAGTGTTCCGTATTTTACACTAGAAAAACTGAGAGAAAATTAAGACAACGAATTTATGAACACGTTTATGCTATTTGTAAAAAAGATATGAATAATGCGCTGGCTAGGCATATTGTTGATTTTCCTTACCATGGTTTCAAATTTTCGATTTTGCAACAAAGGTACCTTGACCCTAGAGGTGGTCCTTCACAGTTAAATCTAGAAATCGATGAAATTATGTGGCAGATTAGAACTAAAGCCCACATAGATCCTGGTTTAAATGAATACATATCTATAAAAAGTAAGTTAAAACATTTAGCTTTAAACAGATGATTTAAATAGTGTTGCATGGTTTTATTTTTTCAGCTCGCAGTTTTTATAATTAAGGACAGCACATTGCACTTTACTTTTAAGCCTATGCTGCTGATTTGTTATGTGTAGCAATGTTTTTATTTTTTAGACTGTTACTTTTTAGACTGCCCTTGACATGTATTTTCACATTTGTCCATTTATTTGTATATATTTATATTCTTAGATCTATATAATTTTAATTAAGCAACCTGAATGTTATATATTATATTTATATATACTTATTATATATATATACATTTTTTATAGAAATATAGATATATTGAACAATATATGCTTTTACCAACTAATAATAGTATTTTTTGCAAACATGCATGTATTTGTTCTTAACATTGAGCATCTGCGACTTCTCTTTTCCTGATATACATACATTTTTACAGCATATAGTAATAGGAAGACCATCGTTTTTTAAGGATAAGTATTCTTTTATGCTAATTCAATAATTGATTAATTGTGACGTTTTCTTTGTTATAAATACTTTTCTAATTGGTTTTTAGTTGTCTGAAGAAGGTAGGACACAGATCCTACCGAAAGCGCTAATTAGTTATTTGAAGTACATTTGCCTGCTTCTTTGACTCTGCTTACAGTGCTATTTGCCTTCGTGGTTTACTCAGTTTGTTGTTTTTTCTCAAGGATTTGTAAGGGCTATACATATCTTTGTTTCCACTGGGATGGGTTCCCCTCTGTTAGCTCTGGCTTTGAGTTGAGGGTGGCAGAGCTCAGTGAGTTCTTGTAATATGTCCCTGTCCACCCTGTAACGCATAGCACAAATGTGGAAATTATTAAAAAAATTATTAATTTTACATTTTACATATGCCTTTCATTTTTCAGACATTCACAATGTATGTTTTGCACATTTGTATATGTAATCTAATCTCTTCAGGGGAGGTATGTCCATATTTGTGGACTTTTGCATCCCCTTCTTTCTGTGTAGACTCCTGTACATGGAAAATTTTCACGTACACTATGAACACAGACACATAGCCTACATGGATGCCTTTTATCTTGTTAGATTGCTCCACCTGGCTAATTTACATTAGATTCACTTGCTTAAGCAGAAATTTGCATTGCACAAAAGTCCCTCTATGCTTGTGTGGCACTAAATGAGGTTTACTGAATTTTAAAATGTTTGAGCTTGTGTCCACATCATGTCGTGATGCGCGCATGGAAAAAAATCATGTAGGCTTTACTGAATTCCGCTGTTCATGTACTTGTATAAAGGACATACTATTAAACTTCCAGATAAAATCTTTACATACTTGTATTAAAGGCAGAAAAGTAAACTTCCAGAATCAGATCAGTTCAAATCTAGTAATAAATGTGTCTGTGCAAATGGTTCAAAATTGTATATATTTCATGCAGAAATTGCAGTTTACCAAACATGCCATTAACTTAGTTCCAAGCCAGCTCAATGAACTGAATAAAAGACAGTACTGTATGTCATAAGTCAATATGGTAAAAATCAATTTAGTATTCTTGGTGACAGTTTATGCAGTTACAGTTCTTACAATTTATCCAAGAAAATTGTAGACAGCAGTGATAAATTCTTGCAGCTTTCAGAATCAGCAGTAAAAAAAGTTAAATGATGTCAGCTAAAGAAACAGCCATGGTAAGACAGTGGGTGGAGTTTCCCTCACAGAACAATATGTTAGGACCTTAGGGTCATGACAGTAAATGCAAAAAGCTCAGCAGTTAAGATTAATTGTATATAGTTGCAGAAATGCACAGTGTCACATTGCCATTTTAGTTTCATTTGAGGTTATGACAGGATAACTGAGGTTTTCATTTGATTTAATAATAAAGTTACTACCTTTCCATTTCACTGTAGTACATTATCAGTTCAGTTACAGATCTGCAAGAATGTATTTATTAGTTACATCCGTTTAGTTCACTATGCTACATTATCAATTTGCTTACAGAGTTACAAGAATTTATGTTTATTTCATGCAGAAAAATGTAAATAAAGTCATGACAACAAGAAATGCTATCAGTTTATAATTATTAAAGCTCCAAATGTTATTTTAAGGACCTGATACTGTTTTGTGCTGTGCAGTAATTTTAAATACAATCAAAAACATTAGTCACCAAGCCGTGCACAAGAAATGAAAGAAGAGAGGTTTGGAGAGCTTAAGGCAGACTGCTAGATGTGGACATTAAAAACAGCCTTCCAGTACCTCAGCAGTGATTGGGATAATGCTGAGTAAGGCCTAAACTTGGCAAGAGCTGTGGTGCATAACTCAAGCAGAATTTTTGTAAACTAGAGTTAAAGCAAGACAATTGTATAGCAGTACTAGCTTTCAGTTTACCTAAATTCTTTAAAGTTAAATGCATGAGTTTAAAGCAAGTAAGTAAATATTCTCATGTTTTCAGACAGTTATATAACCATACTAGTTTTCAGTTTATGATTTAATCTATGTTCGGACAATACTGACAAAAAGGTATTAATAGTTTAGTCTCCAGAATACAACATTACCAGATTTCAAGTTATTTGTTTTATCTGTATTCAGATAACACTGACAGCAAAGGTAGTTCTTTAACATTTGTACACATTTATACACAGCTATTTTAAATGTTCAGTATACTTATGTATCAAATTTCAGTCAAGATTCAGAATATGACATTCATATTCAGTTATGTATTCAGTATAGCACATTTTTGTCAAATTTCAAAATATAGCATTAACACTAAATTATACATTTCTACTTCACATTATTCAGTCAGATTTAAGGGTAAAGTGTCAGAATGATTTGTAACAGACTTGTTACATCATCCATATTATTCCATCATTAGCTTTAAGGATAAAGTGACAGAATTATTTATAACAAGCGTATTACGATAAGTTGTCTAAAGAATATATAGTAATAGTTGTTCAATACAATCAAGGCACAACAGGGCAGGCTTAATTTGTTAATTAATTTACATATTACACTGTACTTTACATAATTATTGTACATTAGTCAGAAAGGTAAAAGGACACTAATAGAGAATGCAAAGATATAGACCTGATATAGAGAGATCATATGTTTTAGTAAACTATTATAGCTCATAAATATTTACAGGATATTTAAGACACAAATTTAGAAGGCAGGCATCTATTACAGCACACAAAAATTAAAAAGGTATATAAAATTATTATATTATTTAGGAAAACAAATCTAGCTGAAAATTTACAGACATAAGTTAATACAGTATATGTTAATTATGCTTCAAGACCAGTTATAAAGGTATCCCTCTAGTGCCGATTTCAATTGTTCTTCAGAAAATAGCCATCATGATTGACTGGCTATATAATAAAAAAGAAAATGGACTAAACAGTACAATGTCTGAGAATTTAAATATATTGATAACAGGAAAAGGTTTCATTTGCTACATCATGTTACAATAAGCCACCAGTTCATAAGGTTAAAAAACATAGGCAACAGACAGTGTAAATTTACCATTACGGTGTACAGTGATAGGGGAAAAATAGGCAGGGTTAAAAGTTCATACCCTGTTTAACTTAACTGAGGACTCACAGAGACAGGTTAAAGGAGAACAATGGGATATTAAAGTAGTTTGCTCAACCTGCAGTCTCTTTTCATCCCTGTTATTTGATCCTGGTTCAAAAAATAATCACCACAACTTTAATAAGTAATCCACTCTACTGTTTTACCTCATAGGCTTCCTACCTTTCTGTACTGTTTTAGTTTCAGTTTGAAAACCAAGTTGAAAAACCTCTAGCTGGCTCTTAATTGTCACATCTGCCAGACCTCTTGCTGTAGTTACCAGGATGTTTACTCCCACAAAGTGATGTAACCACTGCCTTATTTGCATGCTGTATAGAAGAGGCAGTGAACCTCCCACATAGTGATGTCAGAGCTACCTTGCCCAGCCCACTCTATTCTATTTTAAATGACAAACTATAATCTCAATTATCTGAACAGGCCTACCAGTAAGTGACAAAGTACAGTGAAGAAGTACAGGCAACAGTACAGTAACAGCTGCATGAACAAAGAGCATAAATTTGCAATGACCATGCCTACACATTAATTGCATCTTTTTATATAGGAAGCAGATGTCTGTCACAATTAATAGACAACACTACATAAGATTACATGAAGTATGCAATACCTTAATCTTAAATTACCACCTAAAAAACATGTGACTACTGTCATCTAGTTACGTAAACTATATCATGTTTATAGTCTATCAGTTGTTAGCTATTTAACCAAACTGGAAGGAAAGAAACTGGGAGTTTGATGGTTTGCAAAGCTGTGATTTCTCCCAGTGCTAGGAAGCTTGGATCTAAATTTGACAGCAGGTGGAGTGCAACAAAAAAGTGCCCCACTTTAAGGAAGGAAAGGCTGTGACAAAACAGTACACTAGTCAGGTCACCTGCTGTGAGCTGTCAATCACATGCAAATAATGGGTCAAATTACCCTTAGCACTTTGACAGCTAGGGAAGGTAGGTGTGAAGGGGAGGGGAGATACCTTGAAGAACTACAATTCAGGCTTTACAAAACAAATCAAGTTTACATTTCTAAGTGGAACAGCAATAAAATGCACTTTTCAATTCTGTTCTGTGGCATTTGCACTGCTTGTGTTTGATGTAGTCATTGAAAAAGGAAAAAATGTTAACTAAAACTAGGTGACTACAACACAGCTGTGAATGCCTGTAAAATCAGTGCAGTGACAGGAGATTTAGGGAAAAAGTGGCAGACATGATGCAATTATTTAGAGACAAACAATAAATTCTGGGATACCTAGAGGCAGAACAATCAGAATTACTTCAAGATGCCAGACCCCATGTGGTCAGACTCAGAAATTACGTATAAAAATATCTAAAAACCTGTAAGTAGTCCCAGAATGGTGTTAATATGTAGGAAACACCAAACCATGATGAAATAAACATGTTTTTGAGTCTGTGGGTGTGGTTCTCCTTTAAAAATGTGCATGGTATTTTCTCCATGCTGTTTCTGGCCTAATCAGGTTTAGAAACCACAGAATTAAGAGACACAAATTTTTGGAATAATGTGCAGGTTTTAAATATATCACACATATGTTAGAACATAGGCTTAAAGACACTAAAGACTATAAATCTATGTAATGGAGTAATCACTAGAGCAGGTATATTTCTTGCATATGGAGCTGGTAAAGCATTTTGGGAATTAAGTAGATTAGCCAAGATGCTAGACATATTATCTAATAGTACCTTTGAAAACATAAAGAACATCATTCTTTATCAGTACATGTGCAGATTATAAGTGAGGTGGCATAAATCTATATATTTGAACCAGATTACAGTAGTTAGCAATACAAATATGAAGCAACTACAAAAGAAGGTCCCTGTAAACTTTTTTCAGGAACCTCAGGGGGAACTGTTAGAGTGCAGACATTCTTAGTGAATTCACTATAGTACATCAAGGAAGAATAATAGGCCCGAAACTATAGAGGCAGACTTGTGCTTTCATGTATTCATTCAGTTTCAGGAAAAGGCCGTTCATTAGAAAGCAAAAGACAATCTTGGTGGCTAAATCTGAGATGTGGAGAAACACAGAAATACAGAATGTTCCTTTCTCAAGAGAAAGATATGTGTAATGCAAGATAAGGCACATACAAGACAAGGCTTGGGAAACCAAGGCTAAAAAGGCATGCAAAACATTACAAGGTTTTTAAATATACTTCAGACACAGTGAAGTAAGTTCTTTCTGCCTGACATACAGAAAAGATTAAATATCCATCATTCCAGACTATGAGTTAGTTTTTGGACTGATATGCAAAAAGGGTCTTTTGCAGTATAAACATTTGAGCCTGAGTGCAGATGTAAGGTCAAATAATCATACTATTCTGGAGGAAAAGGCTGTTTAATTTGATATTAGCAGAATATACATGCAGAAACTTTGAATGTATTTATCATCACTGTTACTGTTATCTAGCATTCCAGATAAGCACTGTTATTAAAGACATCATTCAAATATTGTTAACATCTAATAAAGCATTATTAACTGAACTACCATGTTTGCAGCATATGTTTTGTGAAAGTCAAAACACTTGGTCCATACAGGAGAGACTGGCACCTCTTCAATACAAGTAAACTGTGCTGAAGAGCAAAAGACTGTTGAACTCTTGGGAGAAATTGACCATGACATCTGTTGCATAACTAGTCTATCAAGGGGCTTATTTTATGGATGTGCAATAACTAAGTGCAATACTAAGGTAGCTCACCTACACACTGAAGTACTGTAAAGTGCAATATACAAAGTGTGCAATAATTCAAGTCTAATCATAGATATGCTGCTATTGTTTCAATTTTACTTTGACAATATTAACTTTATGTATTCTCACTTATATATTCACATCAGCAATATATCAGTTTTTAGTTTTTTGGTTTTTGTATGTCTATATATATATATATATATATATATATATATATATATATATATATGTACATTTTGTGTATATTTTTTCAAACAGTTGCTAAATGCATTTGTACAAAATGGTTTTTAGATTTTTTAGATGCATTTCTTAATATATAAGCTGTTATATTTGAAAACACTAGTGTATATCTACAACTTTTGCTCTGTTGACTGATTGATTATCTGGGTTGACGTGTTAATTGACTAATTGTTTTATTCTGTTTTATAATTGATGATGATGAGTAGGCTGATTGCTTTACCACTAGTATATATATTGTATAGTAGATCTGAAGCATCATTCTGTGTGAAATAAAAACTTTGGATTTTATCATGGTGGTTTTGCCTCTAATATATTCTCTTAATATTAACTTTATATTGTTCATTGTCTTCCTTGTCTCCTGTTCTGGGATGGGTGTTGGTCACTGCTGCCCTACTTTACTTACAAATTGCTACTTATTAAAATTCTACTGTGATATCTTATTATTTTTTCTCTGTCTATATGTGCAACTGTTTCCTGCATTGAAAATGAAGCACTGTAATTTCATTCAGCTACACTGCTGTGTAATTCTAAATGGCAATAAAGTTTTCTTTGACTTTCTTTGACTTTGACTAAAGACTTTCATTCCAGCTGTTTTCAGTTAATACTGCAGTCTTATCAATTCTTTCAATATCAAACTAACAGCATGGGCAAGTAAAAGAATATTATACCAGTGTTATTGTAAAAAGGTAGACAGTGATTAGAGGCAGCTGACTGTTTGATGTTAAGGCTGCTCATATTTATTTATTTTATTTATTTGCAGTTGGTTTACCAGGATAGTCCATTGGGCCAAAAGAACCCATTTTCAATGGAGTCCTGGGGAGAAAAGCTCCAAAACAAGTAGTAAGGTTACAATAAGGTATTTGGTTACAATTATTCAATTATTATGTACTAGTAAAACATGAAGGAAACTTAGAAATACAGCAGACTAGGGAACAAACATATGCAGATATTACAATATTGTATAGCTGAAAATAAAAAGTTTACAATATAGAAAACTGAGAAGCTTTTACAACTTAGGGTATGTTACAATTGAGGTATCTGTCATGCATTCAGGATGAATAGCTTAATACAAGCAAGAGCAAGATCTATGAGTTTAGGAGAGTAAGTGGAAATTCCCATTATGAATAGGGGAGGAGAAGTGGAAATTCACAGTATGAATAGGGGAGGAGATTATGTGGGTTGGGAGCAGGAGCATTCCCACTGGGATATTAGGTGTGAGTGAAAGGATTTTTTGAATGCGAAGTGATTTGAGATAGTATGAATGGATGGGGGTAAGGAGTTCTAGAGACGAGCAAGACTGTAGGATAAGAGATTTTTTTCTAGAGGGATGAACTGGTTTTTACAATTCAATTAGGTTTTGGTTGTTAGATCTTGGTATTCTATCAGGGAGGTGCATTTTAAAGGCAGAGGAAAGGGAGGGACAGAGGGAAGGATTGAAGATGAGCTTGTGTGCAAGAGTCAATTGGACGTAGGTGAGGTGATTGGGTAGTTCTAACCATTTTAGTTTGAGGAGAGCCAAACAGTGGTGTGAGGAGGACTTACGGGTGGTAGCAAACTTGATAATTTTGTTATAGCAAGAGGAGAGTTGTGTTTTGAGTGAAGATTGTATGTTAGTTAGGAGTGGGGCTCCATAAAGGAGGGAGAGGATGAGAAATGTGGTAGATAGGGTGAATTTGTTGGAGGGTGTAAGATAGCGATTCTGTCAGTAGAGCATGCCAAGTTTTTGGTGTTTTTTTTTATATTTAATTGAAGGTGGGAGTTGAATTGAAGCTGACTGTCAATTTGGACCCCAAGTAATTTGGCCTCAGATACCAGTTCGTATTGCTATGACTAGTAATAGAGAAATTACTTGGATTGAGAGAGGTAGCTTTAGAGGGGGGTGAATACCATTAATCTAGTTTTGGAGGCATTGAGTACAAGGTGATGTTTTTTCATTGATTGTTCGGTGGTTGAGATTGCATCTTGAGTAAGTTTTGAAAGTGTGGGGATGGAGGTAGCAGAACAGATAATAGTTGAATCATCTGCGCATTGGATAATATTTGTAAAAGGGATGGAGTTGTGGAAATAGTTTATGAATATATTGAAAAGAAGGGGACCTAGGATAGATCCCTGGGGAACACCGGTTGGGGTGTTGATGAAAGGGGAGGTGGCTTTTTTCCATCTTACTGCTTGATATCTATTGGATAAGTAGCTAGAAAACCAGTTCAGAGAGGAGGGTGACAAGTTAAGCTTGGAGTGTTTAGTTAGTAAATTGTGGGAGATAGTATTGAAGGCCTTAGAGAGGTCAAGTAGGAGAGTAGAGACAATGTGGCCAGAGTCCCAGGCTTTGTTCACAGCTTCCTGGAAGGAGAGAAGGGCAGTCATAGTACTGTGACTGGGTCTGAAACCATGTTGTGTTGGAGTTAGTAGGTTATTGTCTAAGAGGTGTGGTAGGAGTTGTAGATGGATACACTTTTCTAAAAGTTTAGAGATAGGAAATAGGATAGCAATGGGACAGAAATTAGTGATATTGTTGATGCTGCCGCCTTTATGCAATGGTACAACAAAAGCCTTTTTTCAGATTTGGGGTACTGAGCTTTCTTGAATGGAATGGTTGATTAGAATGCTGATGGGGTAGGCAATGGCTTCGGCAGCTATGCTGAGAAAGTAAGAAGGAATGTTATCAGGGGCATTAGAGCATGGTTTTAGTTTCTGAAGTAGTTTTTTTATGGTGGATGTGGGTATATGTTTTAGTGAGAATGGTGGAGAAAGGGTGGAGAAGTTGAGAATGTTGATGATGGAGAGGAGATAAGAGGAGAAGCAGAGGTAAGGGCTGAAAAGTTGGTAGGGGAGGATGGGGGTGTAGTGAGGGGTGTGGTGGGGTTAGAAGATAAAAAAGATGAGGTTAGTTTGGAAATAGAATCAATGAAGAAGGTGTTGAATTGAGTGGCCAAGTCTATGTCTGGAGCGTTAGGGTCCGGACTGGGGTTATCTGGTTTGCTGGGATTAAGGAGGGTGGAGATACATTTCCAAAATTTTTGAGGGTTTGTTTTATTGTTGTTTTAGAGTATGGAGAAGTAGTTCTGTTTATCAGAAATTATAAGCTTTTTTACTTTGTTTCTGAGTGTTTTGTATTCATTTTGGGCTAGGGGAGTCCTGTGTTTCTGATATGATGACCATGCTTTATCTCTAAGGTGCATAGTTGCTAGTGTGTTTTTTGTTAACCAAGGGGCAGTTTTGTTTTTTATTCTTTTTGTTTTTATGGGGGCATGATGTTCTAAGAGGTTTAAAAAAGTTGAGTTTAAGTGGGTGACTGCTTGTTCCAAGGGTAGAGTTTTTAGGGTGTTCCAGTTGATTGCCTTTAGAGAGTTGGAAAAGGTAGTGGGGTTAAAGTTTTTTTGGCAGTGAGTAGTAATAAAATTATGAGTAAAATTTAGGGGTGAGGCAAGTTGGTGTGTGAATGTGGGCAAGTGGTCACTAAGGGAATCAGGCAGGGTGCCACTATTTGAGAAGTAATAAGGGTAGGAGACTAATATCCAGTCTAGGGTACTACCACTGGAAAGGTTTTTTGAGGGCTGAGTTATGGAGTTGATCAGCTGAGAAAAGTTGTAAAGGTTAATGTTAAGTGGGTTTGTGGGAGACTGTATTGCGGACCAATTGATATTCATGTCACCCGTAAGTCTAGTTTCGTTGTTAATGTTAATGGAAAGCCAGGAGAGGATGTCCTCTAGTGTAGAAATATTGTCAACTGGGAGATGTAGAGGGAAGCTATACATATGTGTTTATGTTTATTTACTTGAAGTAATGCAAGGAGTAGTTCTACATTATTGAATTGGGGAGTTGGTTTGTTATAAGGGGTAACTGATAAGGAGGATAAGTGTAGAAGAGCTACTCCACCTCCTTTTTTGTTGGTTCTGTCTTTTCTGATTATAGAGCAGTTGGGTGGAATTATTTCAGAATCTTTTATATGGGGTTTTAACCAAGTTTCAGAGATGGACAAGATGTCTGGTTTGTTATATGTAAGCCAGGCATGCAGATTAGGGATTTTGTTAACTATACTTTGGGCATTTAAGGAGGTGAGTAGTATGGATTTATCTGTTGAAGAGGATGGGCATTGGCTTGGGTGTATGTCTCCTGATAATAGAATAGAAGTCAGATAAAGCATTAGGTTGGAGAGGTACTTTTTCTGCTTAGAGTCTGGGTTGAGCTTTGCTAGATTTATGAGGGATGAGTTAGTTGCTGTAGGGATACGATATTTGTGAGAAGTAATAAGTTTATAAGAGACGAGAAGATGACGTTATATAGGGTATAGGCATGGAGATATTGGGAAGTGTGAATATAAGACAGGTGGGCTAAGATGGTTTGTAGTATGAAAGGATGGAGTGTGGCTGGAGTTAGTTGGCTGGGTGAGGTAGTAGGTATAGGATATGGTGAGGAGAAGTAGTAGATGAATAGAGAAGGATAGGGCTTTTCAGAGCATAGTGAGATAGGTTACTGAAAGTAGGTATGTTGTGGCTGGCTAGTTTACTAGGGCAAGAGAGTTGTAAGTTTTGGGAGGAGACTGAGAGGGGAGGTACAGTAGAGTGTTGGTGAATGTGGGAGGAGTAAGAAGTGGGTGTGGAAGGGAGGAGGTGACTAGTTGGTTGGGGTGTGGTGATGGGTGTGGCTAAAGGGTATAAGCTGGGGGTGGGTGGAAATTGGGGGTAGGGTAGGGGAGCTGAGTGAGCCCGCAGGGCGAATGGAGTGGGTAGTGAACAGAGAGAGGTAAGGAGCAGTAGAAGAACAATCAGTTGGAGCACAATGAGCAGGCTAAAGTAGGTAAGTATATAATATATAACACACTGATGTCGGTGAATGCTCCAAAGGCAATGGTAAAAGAAGTGACCACCTTTATGATTCTAAATTATTAGAAAAACAGAGTTCATTCATCTATTTGCAATTTATGCAAAAAAAACTAATGAAAGTTCCAGTGACAACATGGTTGACATCAAAGCCAGAGTAGCTAAGTTAGAAAAACTTATTTGTGATATTGAGGGATCATTGAATCTGGCTTCTGTTCTCAGCTACAGCTACAAAAGAAAAAGCGTGGCTGAGGCGTGGGAGCGAGCAAGAGGTGGTCCAATGGTCCATACTACATACTTCATCTCTTCACGGATGAATCTAAGGTACAGAGGCGTTTCAGCGTTTCATTTGAATCTGGAGCAAGATTAATTGTTACAGGGCAAAATGAAGCATGAGGCAACAGATAACTCTAGTCGCGTGAGCAGAACAAGGGAGGTGGCCATTTCAAATTTTCAAAAGGAAGAAGATAATTTCCAATCTTTCTAATGATGTTATACATGAAGTTTTTTGTTGCCACATATCACTGAGACTGTTAATTACTCCAGTTACAATCTAAAGGACTAAATTCATTCCAACACGCTTCCCATTATCAGACATTCAAATCAGAATGATTTAAATTGACATTTCCCAGAGATGATGAATGCATTATATGGATGAGTCATACAATTTAAGTAAATTGAATGACTGTGCTTTGTCAAGTTTTGAAAGAATGCAACAACAGTATGTTTTACTCAAGCAGATAGGGGGGGCAGGGAAGTTATTCTGCCTAAAGAAAGTAAAAATTACACCACTGTTTTAAATGATGATGAATGGTTGGGATTCTTTACATCTAGTGATGTAAAAGGATTTACATAGAAGATCCAAGAAATGCAAGGTTCTTTTATATCAAAAGTTAACCCACCAGGTCGTCCCATTGTTTTTCAGGCAAGGGCTCATATCTGCAGAATATAGAAGATTCAGTGTTAAAACGTCATTTATACAAGGTTCAAAGTAAGTGAAGAGATGCTAAAACATCATTTGAACAGGATTTTTTACTGGGCCAGTGGTGTGTAAAAAAAATTATATACAATAATCACTTAAAAATGTTGGGTGAAGGACCAAGAGAAAAAATTACATCATAAAGCTTGGAATTTTGTTTACTAATAATTTGTTTTGAGTTTGAAAGATTCATAGACGATCTTCTTTTTGTGTATAGGTGTGATCCCATGAAATTTGACAGATTATCATGGAAAACAAGAATAATCCGTACAATATTTGGACATTGAATTTTATTTAGGGTCAATAATAAGATTCAATATAAAGAGTATTTCTACTAAAGTAGGTAAGTACCCTGAAAATGGAGTGAAGGTAAGGAAAGAAACTTAGGCTTCTAGGTGGGTGTGGAGGTTCACCCCAAGTAAACAAATGTTATGGGCTATACTTTACGAGCAAGCCTAAGGACTCAAAAAAGAAATAAAATAGAAGGGTGTATTACTGACTAGGAAAAGGCTTCAAAGACCAGAAGGTCAATACTGCCTCCTAGTGGACAAAGATATTATTGTAAAATGGGGATAAGTGGGCGTTTATGCACAGATTCAGGGAAAAAAATAGTAGCTCAGGTGACTTTTATGTGTAGGGGAAAGAAAAAAGATATATAGATTACAGAGTGGTGAGGGGGTGAAGCTGCTGGCTTTCCTGGCTAGCACTCTTACAGCCACCAAAAATAGAATATTAAATTAAAGGCTATATTGGCAGTGATGTTGTAGACACATACTTTCTTGCTCCCTTTACTTGAGATAGTACAGGGAATAGGTGGCTCAAAGATGAGACTGGAGGGAGTTTAGACAGGGTCCTTGTTCTTCAGGTAGTTAAACTCTGCTTCTTAGTGCAAGTATAACCAGGTTGGAGAGCTGGGTTTCTTGTAGGAGAGAGAAAGAGAAAGAAAGTAGTAGAGACAAGTAGTTTAGTACTATAACACAGGCAGTGTAATTAAACAGTATGCAACATAGCAGAATACCATTTATAATTGAACAACAATGTAGTCTTGGCTAAGCAGATACACAAATTAATTATTGAGATGTAAAACACCTTATAAGTAACGCATTCAATATTCTGGATAGGCTAAAACAAAATTATATCAACAAATGAAAGAATCAGCTTATAATATATGCAGGGCTAGGAACAAGACTATAGATAGCATAGGGGTATAAATTCAGTTAGGTAACATTAAACTGCTGTGAAAGTTTTCAATTAGCATGATTAAAAAAAAAGTACAGTTTACATATCATAGAAACAGCTCATTTGGACGCTAATAAAAGTAGTACACAGTATTTCAAAGCCTACATTCAGTGTGTGAGCATGAGCCTTTTTAACACATGACACAGGTAAGACAAGATGTGCAATTGAACCCAAAGAGTGCAGACTACCAAACAGTTGCAAAGTATACAGCAGCCTCATGTACTTAACCATACACTTTAAGTACTAACCGTAGGCCGACATAACAGTCGAGTAGACACACTAGCAAAAGCAGACACTGTGGACTAAGTAAATAAGTGATAGCAATGTTCATATATTAGACTTGAGCGGTGTAGATATTCCATTAAACTAGCACTCAATTGAGATGACCGTGTTAAGGTAATAAAGCTTGTATATCAATGTATTGGTCAATATAAATTCCCCAGTAGAGGTTAAATTATGCATAAAGTAGATAGGTCTTATGGAACACAAGATGGTACACTCAGTGCATGCTACATGCCATCTCATATACCTCTACGCTTTGTAGGCTTAAATAGAGGTAGCTATATTTGCCTGTGCATGGGTAGTACTTGCTCAAATTTCTGTCTTGTTAATGAAATGGTTACACTTTTTTAAAAATTACAGTAGCTTTTATAATAAAGCACTCTGTTTCTGTTTTAAATTAGTTAAACTAGTAAAGCACTTTGATTGTTATGTGGTTGTATCCTCTGCTTCTAAAGGTAAAGCAATGAGAATGACAGAGCATCAAAATGTAGGTTTCTTCAATGGCAAGCTTTACTTTGGTACCTTTTATTTAAGGCAACAATAGTTCACCTAGATGTGAGGAAGCAGGCTGCAGTTGATGGGGGTTCTGAAGGCTGGCAGAGCTGTGCTGGGTGAAATACCTGCTCAAATCGTAGCTCTGGGGCATAGGACTATCAGCACAAGGAGGCCAGGGAGAAGACCAAAGGGAGACAGAAATGGGGGAGATCAAGGTTAACTTCCAATTGGTGTGTATGCCAGTGATAGTAACTCAGATGTTATACATAATATTAGACAAAGAGATTATCATAAGAAATGTACTTTTCAGTACACAGTTATTTTTTTTTTCTCTCAACAGTGGGGCTGTGTTCTTTGCTAAGGGCTTGGGAGGGTGCCAGTGTTTAGCACTACAACAGTGATATGCTTATTGTAGCAGGAATATAACCTAGGTAAACTGGAAGAGAGGTGACAGGAGTTTGTTAGAGAGAGGGGTATGTAGTTAGAATAGAAGAGATTCCTGCAGTACAAATGAAACAACAACATTTTCAATAGTATACCCTTCAGTTTAATGAATCAGTTAAATATATGTAAGAGAATCTGCAATATAATTTATCGACTAAAGTAACACTATGCAAAGCAAGAAAAGTGGTAACATACACATCAATATGGCGTTCTTGTCTATTAACCAATATGCTTTCAATGTACAATTACATGCATTGCTGCCTGTATCAGTGTGCCTTGATGCACTATTAGCACAAATCCTAAGCTAATATAGATGCAATTAAAAAACAGTAATATAGGCCAATATCAATCATCGTGATCCATCACTGTGGTCTAGAGAATGTTCTACAGCTTCTAGCAGGATGCCTACAACCAGTTGTGTGACCAGTAACCTGGTCAAACAAAGATATTTTGCACATATGGATATAATCCATAGAGGAGCTATAAATGGCCTATTAGCAGCCTGCTACTTCTTAGAATATGGCTAGGTATACCAGTATTACAGAAAAGTAAATCAACCATGTACAGCTTGAAACCTTTGCACCAGACTCTGCATAACTAACAGTAAATGATAAAAATATGCAAAATGTCACAGCATATACAATCCACTTAGTATACCCTGAGGTATATGTACTTGGTTTTGCAATATTGCAAATAACATATAAAATCTTACATAAGGAGCACACTATCCAATGACTGTATTGGCCCCTTGCACAGGGGACCAAAATTTAAAAAAATGGCACCATGCAGGTAAACTCCTATTAATAACCCATGCTTGGAAGTTTGGTGCTTAGTTGACGTATATCAAAAAACAGCACTATATTGTAATCGGAGACAATAACATCATCAAGGTTTGTAGATATTTAAGTATCTCATCTTGTTAAACTGTAATTTTGTTTGAACTTCTATGGGGCACTTTTAACCACTTTATATTTGCTTAAATCATAAGAAACATCTTCAGACTTAATAATATCATGATGAATTGTTAACAGTCGTTGACATAGGTGATGTTCTCCAGAATGCAGCTTGTTAGCTGTACTTGATACAAGATGTATATCTTCATAAAAGGATAATCAAGCAGTTGTTTTATGTTGATTTTTGTATGTTTAACTCAGTAGAAAATAATGTTAAACTTGTAGCAAAAGGCTCAAAGAAGACTAAAACTGTAAAGGGAAAAGGTTCTTTTGTTCAAAGCTGCAGCAAATAGATCATTCCAGGGTATTATATTTCAGTTTCTTGTGAAGATTTTAAGCCCTAAAACAAATAAACAAAATAATTTACAAAAAGGAACAAGGTATCTTCATTCAAATTTCAAGCAACATCTTTTACAACTTTATACATATGACATATTTTATAAAACACTGGAATGGATTTCATCAGTTCATTCTCAGATACTCATTGCTACAATGTTACTTTGGACAATTGACTTTGCAGGCAACATTTATCAAACAGTATCTTGCTTTCTTGTCCTTTGTATAATATTATTTTTCTTAAATAAGAAACATCTTTATTAAACTATCACTTAAAACATAGGTAATCATACATTTATATAAATGAAAACAAACCATATTGACATAATCTTAGTTGCAAGCATTATACATGACACACCATACTGAACTAGTTTTAGTTGCAAACATTATACATCGCTTATAATCTACCCAATCATCTTTTAAACCTATTTCCTCCCCTGTATTTATTGTACCCACATTTCCCAGTTTTTTCTGTGTACTTTTCTCTTACACTTTTCTAAAGATCCCAATTCCGGTTGTTTTATCATTGTTACTATATTCACTACTTGTACTACAGTTGGTTTAGACTTTGATTTCCATTTTCTAGTAATTGCTTTTTCAGCCACCACAATAATTAGACTCAGCAAGGTCTTACAATGGGCAGGATTCACGAAGGCTTGCACGGAGTGTAAGAGACGTGCAACACTCCATGCAAGCCTCGCGATCCAGGAACAGCCCTAAACTCCGTGTAAGAGACCAGCTAAAATGTCTCTTACACGGACTGGGCGTGGACATGCTAAATACCTCACTTGCATCTGAAAGGTATGCAAATGAGGTATATTAGCGATCCACGAAGCAGAAACCAGTCCGTGTAGGAGACGTTTTAGCTGCAGAAATGTACTCAGTTGACAACAGTACATTTCTGCAAAATCCACAATGGAGCGATGTCAGCTCCAAAAAAAGGTTGCATATGATGCAGGCAGCATGCCAATGGCCAAATATGTGGCCATTGGCAAGATAACCCGATGCAAAAATATTAAAAATATTATTTTTTTTTTCGGCAATCACCGATGTTTAAACCCAGCGCAGCCCCGCGCAAATGGTCTGCGCTGTATAAAAACATAAAAAAGAAGGTTATAAACCCACAAATGTGGGTTTCATGCAATACATGGAATGACAATGCAGGGACCAGCAGACCAAAACCAACATGGCCACCGTGTAGTGGTTGCTAAGGGGGGAAGCTGAGTCTAAGACATGTAACTAAGCATTAGTAGGCAATCTCATGTAAATGAGGGTTAGGATACTGAATCCCACAGTCACATAGCAAATGAGCACGGCCTGAGTAGTGTAAGAGATACAAAAGGGGAGGAATAGAGTAGGAGATAGGTGACATCACTGGGGGGAATGGTAGAAAGAAACGCAGTTCATTGGAGGCCAGTGTAACATGACAGATGACAGGCACAGATCATGGAAAGAGGTGTGCCACTAGATAAGTCATGGAAAGACAAGAAATGGAAGGTGTACACTGTTACCTACACCAAAGTTTCTTGCTGGCCGTGCATGCGCCGTGTCGCACAATGAACCGCGTAAGGCAGTGTCTTGCGCGTGTAAGGCAGTGTGAGCATGTGGGAGCGTGTTGGGAGATGTTTAACACTGTTTGCATGGGTGTGCGCGCGTGTAAGACAGTCTGAGTATGTTGGAGGCTGTTGGCAGACATGTAACACTGTTTGCGCGGGTGTACACATGTTTAAACCTGAATAACTAGATCCTTAACCGTGTAAGCACGTGTGCGTGCGTGTAAGCCACTGTGAGCGTGTTTCAGATAGTATGCAAGTTGCTCCCCCCTGAGGAAACAGAGAGGAAAAAGGAAGCAACAGAATTAATAGGAAGCTAGCAGGGATAACTGCTGAAGCTAGCAGGTGAAAATAATTAGAAGCAGGCAATTACACAGGCAGAATAGTAGCCCAGCCCAGCACTTAAAACTCTGTAAACAGTAGTGCAGGATGTTTTCATTAAGAGACACTGCAAGACAGGAGTAAGCTAATAGAAGTGAAAACTGAAAAAGCTGAACTCAGAGCAGAAATGCTAGGGGCTGCCATAGCTGTCATAATGAGACATAGGCGACTTGCTGAGGGTGGTGACAATGCAGATGGTGCCAGACAACCCACAGTGAGGAGACGGAGAAGAGTGTACAGGCCCAGGGTCACCTACCAAGGGTTACATGAGCTGCAGATAGTAGAGCGCTATAGAGTGGACAGAGAGCTCCTGCAGCAGATTGTTGAGCTGTGCAGGCCACGCCTCACACACAGAACCAACAGAGGGAACCCATCCCAGTGGAAACCAAGGTATGTGTTGGCCTAAGAATACTAGCAACAGGTACCTTCCAGAGACCAACTGGCGATATGATGGGGATATCACAGGCATCAGCCTCCAGGGTACTACACCAGTTCCTGGATGCCATGTCAGCACATGTCGGTGATCATGTATATTTCCCCAATGCCCGTGAGGTATTGGCCAGCAATATGCGTCTCTTCCAGCAAATAGCGGAATACCCTGAGGTACTGGGTGCTATAGACTGCACGCATATACGCATCAAAGCACCAGCAAGAGAGCGAGGTAGGGCCTACATAAACCGCAAGGGCTTCCCCTCCATCAACTGCCAGGTCGTGTGTGATGCCCAGGGCATAATAATGAATGTGTGTGCTGGCTGCCCTGGGAGTTATCACGATTCCCACATCTGGCATTTGACGCAGCTGTACCAGACATTTGCCAATGGGGACATCCCACACGGACACCTAGTGGGGGATGCAGGTTATGAACTGGAGCCGTGGCTGATGACACCCATCAGAAGCGCACACACACCTGAACAGGAACGCCATAATGAGGCACACGCACAAACACGTAATGTGATAAAGCGTGTGCTTGGGCTGCTCAAGTCACGGTTCCGGTGTCGGGACACATCTGGTGGAGCCTTGCAGTACACACCAACTACATGTACCCAAATTGTCATGGTATGTGCTATGCTACATAATATGATCTTGCGAAAACAGCTGCAGCAGGACCAGCATAGGGCCGGGCCAAACAGCCCCCCACCATTGCCAAGGCCATCACAGGCAGAGCGTGACTCGGAGGAGGAACAACCTGAGCCTGCCCCAGTAGGCAGAAGGAGGCGTGCCCAGTATGCCCTGGCCTTGGCAAAGAGGCAACGATAGCACATACATTGGCTCAGTAGGAACCTTGGCAATGATACACCTCTCTGACTCACTCATATAGTCACAGGGATGCCTAGCGTGACACAACCTGCTCTCAAACATGTACAGGGAAGTGTAATATGCGCATCCGACAGAGGCAACCCTGCTGCACCACCTGAGGCATGAATGCTATGTGTCAAGTAATGTAACACCAAGTACTATATGCACACCTGAGGACCCTGACTAACATCCTACCCTCACCAAGCATCATGCCACAACATGACAACGAGATGATCAAGTGCAACAATTGACTGAAGTATCGCAGTTAGTCACAGGGGACCCAATGTGTGCCAGTCTGGGATGACATGCTGAGCATGACATGATGCACCACCTGCTAGGACTGGCGTGCACCTATCAGTGCAGGCCGTGTGGATACTGGCAAAGGCTGTCATCACCCACAGTGTGCCCTGAATAGGTAAGGCTCAAAACACAAACCTATCTCCATAGGTACCAGAAGGGATAAGAATAAGATAAGGGATAAGTTGAAACAGCAAGATGCATGCAGTCTAAACTCACCCAGTATGGAGAATGTTGATAACTGTGCTGTAACAGAAAACTGAGGCAAGGCTCACAACAGCACCCTAACACTACCAGGTTACACCTCATACTGTGCTGTACAGCCTCAAAACTTGGAACAAGCTACAAAAGGAGGGTGACTAGCAAGAATTGTCAAGGATAACCACACTCCCATGTCGGTACCACAACAAAAAGCAGCATGGACTAGCCATGCTCAAGTAACAGTGGCTAAAACTGCCCCCCAGTTTATAGCCTGCTACAGACTACTGTCCCAACACCAGGAACTGCATCCGGCCTATGCTGGAATACATGAATATATCAAGTCCTCCAACCCACATTATATTGGGTGACTGCAAATACCCAGACATAGACTGGGAGCATTATACTAGCTCCAACAGTGTCGGACAAAGGTTCATAGAATCCACAAACCAAAAGGCCCAGGAACAACGTACCACTCCCACAAATGGGGTAAGCATACTGGATATGATAATCAGCAACATGGGTACTGGATGTCAAGATGAGAAGTGTATTGCTCACTGGTAAAACCAGACCATAGAGTAATCACACTGGATATACAAATCCTGACCACAGTCCCTGGCCGGGAAACCACAGTGGAAAACATGTGTTAAGCAATATCTGCACTCCTCCAAACTGATGTGGAATCCATGAAAGGTCCCGTGCAGGTGCAAAATATGGGCCACACCTCAGAACCTGTAATACAGCCATTCCATGAACACTGCCAGGAATGCTTGGATTATGCAGTCCTAAATTAAAACAAGACACAGTGCCTAAATCTGGCATGGTGGACCCCAGCCATAACCAAAACATGCAAGAGAATGAGGAAGCTACTACATGATAGAGCAAACATAAACAATGAAGTAATCACTGATCAGTAGTATGGCAATAAAATCTGTCCACACATGCAATCCACTAAGGCCAGCCACAACAAGTGGAATCTGTGAATCCTGAGGCAATGTCACACCTGCCCCAAGTACACAGACAACCCCCAACTCCATCCAAGAAATACAAAAATATGTGAGAGATGCAACCATCCATCCAAACTGGAGGCTGAGCTCCCTCAACTCAGTACTCCCAAAACAAGTCAGTAGGAGAAGGTAACCACACACACCACAAACACAGTCCCACATAGACCTATCACAACTGCAAACCAAACACATAAACACAGATAAACATTCCTGGAGGCACAAATTACAAACACAGCACACCAACAGAGGCCTCTAAAGCAGATACCCAATCAAACAGCCTCCAAACATAGCACATGCAACACATAGCACACAAAGCTGGTGTGCCAAACAGTCACAGGCCAGAAGGGGAAACAACATGCCTG
This sequence comes from Protopterus annectens, assembly GCF_019279795.1. Taxonomy (NCBI): domain Eukaryota; kingdom Metazoa; phylum Chordata; order Ceratodontiformes; family Protopteridae; genus Protopterus; species Protopterus annectens. The sequence goes on from NC_056739.1 coordinate 1,867,290,866, forward strand.
ATACAGTTGTAATAGGTGACTCCATAGTCAGACATACTGCTGTCCTGCACACCAGACTGAACAAGGGAAAGGGTACAGTAAGCTGCCTGTAGGCTGCCACAATATGCCAGATAACAGAAGTATGTAGGTCACTCCAAAGCAAGTAGAAATATGATGCAGTCATAGTCCATGCTGGTGTGAATGACCTGAGATGTACCGCCCTAGACTACATGAAAAGAGACATAGATGAGCTATCTGATTATGTAGTCCACCGTTCGCAGCATCCTACCCTTACCAAGAGTAATGCCACAGTACAAACATGGAATGATCAGTCATAGCAAGTGGCACACTTACTGGTGTTATTCCAAGGGGATGCAATGTCTGTCTGCTTGGGATGTCATGCTTGACAAGCCACGCAGCTGTCCTTGGGATGGCCTGCACCTGTTACCCCTGGGCGTCTGAATATTGGATAAGGCCTTTGCCACCTCCATAGAGCCTTTTGTAGGCAAGGCTGAAAAGACTGACCCACCACCCTAGAAAACATAAGTGGGAAGAAACATAAGGGAAATGCTGACCAATGCCAGATGTGTACACCCCAATATGCATGCTCCCGAGGCCATCCCCAGAATGGAGAACATTGATGTCTGTGCAGTGACAGAAACCTGCTGCAAGCCTCCTGACAGCACACCAGCACTACCAGGTTATACCACGTATCATGTGTCATGGCCCCAAACCCTGGAACGAAACATAAAAGGAGAGTGAGTATCCATAGTCAGCACAGACACCCATACGTCCAGGTAACTGACAATGCACAAGGCATTGGAGTTCACACATGTGCAACTAACTGTAGGCAAGACTGCTGTGCAGTCTGTAGCATGCTACAGACCACACTCTCACACACAATAACCCCACCCAGCCGTCCTGAAGACAATGGACAGTATGAATGTCCCACCAAATAACAAACAAGGTACCACAAATTACCACATAGGTGGTAAACCAGTATGTATAGAAAGAGTAACCAGGGACCTAGGGACACAAGTGGACAGTAACCTGTTATGTGACACCCACATTGCCAATGTGGCTAGGAAGACTGTCTACATTTGACACCGTAGCAGGAAAGGAGTCACATCTACGGCAACAGAGGTCATTGTGCCCCTATACTTTTCTCCAATCACACCCATAATCCAGTACAATGCCTCATATGGGATGTACCTTACCTGACACCTGCAGCAATTAGAAAGACCTCAAAGGTACCTCACCAATAGGATAAAGGGTCACAAATATATGTCGTATGCTGCCTGGCTGTAGACACCCCAGCTGAATCCAGTCACATACTGCCTACACAGAGGCATTGTATGCCTGTTGTAGGAGGCCATGCCCAACACAGGAGTAATGGACATGCTCCACCCCAGAAAACACAAATCCATCGGAGCTGTGAGAGGTAGAGATGTCAACCTCAACAAATAATGAAATAGGATGTGCTGGTTGGACAGATACATAATCCAGAGGCTCCCCACACCCTGGACCAGAATCCCATTCCATGTTAGGCAGAGCCCCTCACTGACACTCTTCAACAGGAATCTTGCCAAGTGGATGGATGATTGTAGAGTTACACTGGGGGTCTTCACTGTGTCATGTCCAGACAGAGGCACAGCCAAGCAAAACATAAATGGCCATAATATGCACATAGCAAGGGGTGTCAAAAGCCACACACACTCTGGCTAGGCTAACAAATGCCCAGGGTGGATAGCCTAGTATGACCCTATGAACCTATGAAGATACAAATTGTACAGGACACTAAGGATAATCCCAAGGCTTTCACAACTGATGGTAGGAACCATGTTGGGAATTCACAGATATGCCCTGAATCACACAAATATCACAAACACACACACATATTGCCAACATACATCCTGACAGGTGCAGTGCAAACCCCCCCCCCCGCCCGAATGTAGAATATCTATCCCAGCAGACTGCTGGCCCCCTGACATTGCAGATGCTGAGGTAACAGCCAACATCTACAAAGCAAAACACACAGCAGCAATGGTATGAGATGTTGTCCTGGGCTTAGTGCAACATGGACTCCAAGATGAATGGAATGTAAAACCACACTACTGCTCAATGTCAGCCTTACCACAGAATATGTACCCAAAGAGCAGTGTACAACAACAGTGGTCCTTCTCAACAAAGGTGTTGCCTGAATGGATACTGAACACTACTACCCCAGAATCCTGAGAAGCTCGGTTTGCACAGCTATGGAAAGGATCAGCATGTACCACAGACATAAAGATATTGGGGACCTACTGACACCGGACCCAACCCAGTGTGGCCTTCCCAAGTGCAGATCCTGCCCCTAACCATGTTTGACTCAATGGAAACAGCCATTAAGGTCATTGATGAGGGCAATGTGCTCCACACAGTGTATCTGGACCTTGCAAAGGCTTCTATACAATACCCTATGTGTTCATTATAGATAGGCTCACCAGCTTAAATATAAACCCACATGTCAGTAGAGCGGTTGCAAACCAGACCAAGGACAGAACAGACATGGTCAGACATGCTGCAGCCATGTCAGACTACAAACCAGATATAACTGGCATCCCACAAGGCTTTGTCCTGGGATCTCCCCTGTCTGGTATATATGTCCCATAGGTACAGGCAAACATGGAAGGACTGTGTCCGAACATGTTTGCAGAGGACTACAAACTGCTCACCACATATGATCCACCAGCTGACACAAGCATCCCACAAAGGGCCACATAGAAACAGAAAACTGGTGCCATAGCCATGTCAGCAAGCTAAGTGCAGAACGTGTATAGTCAACCCCCGTGGATATACAGTAAGTGCCCACCAATTACCACATATGTGTTAACCCATTATGTAGTTAACATGTAATGAGAGACCTGGGGACACAAGGTGATAGATATCCTGCATTGGACAAACATGTGCTGTAGTGTTTACAGGAACATACCATATACCCACCTAATCACGAAGGCTGTCAGATCTAGATAAGGGGAGGTCATTGTGGCTCTGCAGTCATCCTTCATCAGCGGTACAATTGACTACAATAGCCCCTGTGGGATGTACCTCAGCAGACACCTCCATCAACTGTAAAGTCCCCAACAGTACCTCATCAGGAGTATCAAAGAGCTTGCACAGATGCCATGTGTTGCCTGTGTTGCTGGCATCAATAAACATGCTGCACCTTGTACAATCTGAATGGCAGTGAGCTATGCACATGAGAGACCTGAACCCCAGCACTGACTTACATAGGACAAGCTGTACTGCGTGCTCCATAACACAGAAGCCACCCCCAGCACAGGCTACCCATAGAGTCACATATCAATCTTCCTCAATAGGAATCCTGACGAGTGGATGGGAGATGGTAGATTTAACCTGGGTACCACTGTCATGTCACAGGTAGACAGAGGCACAGTATACTAACCATGACATATGTCATGGCAAACTCCACTTACAATGTGTGTTGAAGGACAAACATACTCTCCAACTAGCATTGCACATGGACTAGGGCACATCGCTAGTGTTTGCAAATGTACACCTATGTTGTGGAATACACTACCAATGTTGGACAAGCCTGGTTTAAGTAGTTCATATCTGAACAGAATGCAATATGGTCAGATGTACACAACTGGCCCCTAACCAGGCTGTTGTGCCCACTATCGAAATGTAAAGCAGTGATAGCAGTAAAGCCTAGGATACTGCCCACCACAGTCAAAGTACTACCAGTACACTATACAGTACTACAGTGTTAGGTCAGTGTGAAAGGATGTTGACAACTGTATGCAAAGTATCCCATGCAAACACTGCAGGCACAGTATAACCCTGTTGTGTTCACACACAAAGCAGTTGTACGTAACTACACAACATGACACACAACACACAACCATAAACGGGTGATAGTTGTTGAAGTTCACACCCATCCACAAATGTGGTGGGCTGCAGAGTCCAACATATGGAATGCTCACACTGGGCATGCTCACACACATTGACAACATGCCATGGGAAGGCTGAACTGGGCATGCTCACACACTTAGGCCAAATCTCGGTGTAGCAGTTGGACACACATAGCTGGTATTGTTATGTTGTATTCCAGGAACCAACCACATTATAGCAGTCTGCCCAGTGCACACAGCTAAATGACTACAGAGAAATACGTGATATAGTGGATCCCTCCCATATGCAAACATCTTCCACAGATGCACAAGTTGTTCATACAAACAGGGAATGCTATGGCAATAAAGATGTGCAAACAGTCTATCAGCAACAAATAATGTGCATTTGACAATTAAACATATGGGTGTAGAGGTCAACACTAGGCTGTTTGCCCTAGGGAATGACAGCTTAGCCAGAGTGTGCTTGGTGTCTGCCTCCCCACAGGATGCACATTCCCCTTTCTAAACACAGATGATGTCAGCACCCTATAAGTACAGCAGGAGAAAAGAAACTTCCCAGTAATCCGAATAGCGCGCTCTGCTAATGTGTCCGTCTCAAATGTCATAACATCGCTAGGTAGGGGTTTCAAATCCTGCAAATGCTCAGTGTGTGTGTGCGTGTGTGTGAGTGGGGTTGGTGTGTGTGTAAGTCTGTGGGAGAGAAATGTCCCTTTTGGCAAATAGGAATACACACTACAGGATGCACATTCCCTTTCTAAACACCGATGATGTTAGCACCCAATAAGTACAGCAGGAGAAAAGAAACCTCACAGTAATGTGAATAGCGCGCTCTGCTAATGCGTCCATCTCAAATGTCATAACATAGTTAGATAGGGGTTTGAATCCTGTGAATGGCAAGTGTGTGTGTTTGTCTGAGGGGGGTTTGTGTGTGTGAGGAAAATGTCCCTTTTGGCAAATAGGAAAGCACACTACAGGATGCACATTCCCTTTCTAAACACCGATGATGTCAGCACCCAATAAGTACAGCAGGAGAAAAGAAACCTCCCAGTAATGCAAATAGCGCACTCCGCTAATGCGTCCGTCTCAAATGTCATAACATAGTTAGGTAGGGGTTTCAAATGCTCAGTGTGAGTGGGGTCGGTGTGTGTGTAAGTCTGTGGGAGAGAAATGTCCCTTTTGGCAAATAGGAAAACACACTACAGGATGCACATTCCCTTTCTAAACACCGATGATGTCAGCACCCAATAAGTACAGCAGGAGAAAAATAAACCTCCCAGTAATGCGAATAGCGCGCTCTGCTAATGCGTCCATCTCAAGTGTTATAACATAGTTAGATAGGGGTTTGAATTCTGTGAATGGCAAGTGTGTGTGTTTGTCTGAGTGGGGTTTGTGTGTGTGAGGAAAATGTCCCTTTTGGCAAATAGGAAAGCACACTACAGGATGCACATTCCCTTTCTAAACACCGATGATGTCAGCACCCAATAAGTACAGCAGGAGAAAAAAAACTTCTCAGTAATCCGAATAGCGTACTCTGCTAATGCGTCCGTCTCAAGTGTCCTAACATAGTTAGGTAGGGGTTTGAATCCTGTAAATGGCAAGTGTGTGTGTTTGTCTGAGGGAGTTAGTGTGTGTGAGGACAATGTCCCTTTTGTCAACTATGTGAACAGACTACAGGATGCACATTCCCCTTTCTAAACACTGTTCAGCAGAAGGCCATGGCTCTGGCACAAGTTGTCTGTTGCTATGATGCCCCTTTGGAAGATGCTTGTGTCAGCTGAAGAGGCGATTATGGTGGCCTGTTCGCAGTCATCTGCATATTTGGACAGCCACAGTCCGTCCGTGTTGGCCTGTACCTCCAAGAAATATATACCAAACAAGAGGGTCCCAGGACTGAGCCTTGTGGGACACAACCCGTAACTGTTGTGGGGTCTGGCATGGCTCCAGCAATGCTAACCATGTGGTATCTGTCCTTGAGCCACTGTGCAATCCATCTAGTGACATATGGCCTTATATTTAAGCTGGTGACCTTCTCTAGAATGCCCAAGTGGGGTATTGTTGTGAAGGCTTCTGCAAGGTCCAGGTAGGCTGTGTGAACCACCTTCCCCTCGTCAATGGCCTTGGTGACTGTTTCAAAGAAATCAACCGGGTTAAACCCGGTAGTGCTGGTGTGCTCCCAGTAGCCCTGAACCAGGCATCTGTAACTGCACAGATAACGATGTTTTCCATGCCACGGAGTATTTTGGGTGCACGCATCTGGAGGTTTAGATATCTGGCGTTGGGTAGCATTGCTCTTAGTTTCTTATCCCTTGTGATACCTATGAAGGTGGGTTTGTCATCTGAGCCCTGCCTAACATAGGCACTATGGGGGTAGCAAGAGCCTTTGCCAATATCTGAATGACCAATGCAAACTGTACACATGCTCATAGGATGCAAGTGTCAAGGAATATGCTGCGTGGCCAGTATAGTCCTCCAGCATGGGTCCTCTGAAGTCATTCACCACAGTCTACACAAGTGTAGAGTCTGCATGTGCTAAACACAGTTTGTGTGCAGTGACAACCTTGCCTGGGGGTGGAGATGGGATATGGATGTCCAGGGAAAGGTGGACATGGGCAGGTATCAACAATGGTGGTCTACCTTTGGTGTGGAACAGTGGGTACCCACGTTGCAGATGGACAGGTGCAATATGTATTAACCCATGTGGCTGTGGTGTGTGGTTCTGCCATAGCACATGGACCCACAAATTGTAGTGGCGGTAGGGTAAAGTGGTAGAGGCCTGAGTAGTTCTCACACACAATATGCTTGTACCTGATGTTAACAACTGGAATGGTGTATGTGAATACCTGCATATCCTGGCACTGTTCCCAGGGAAGCTAGGTGTGTGTCCTGGATGTGGGTGTGGTGTGCTGGACTGGTAGTGTTGTGTGTTACAGGTCCTGTGGTCCCAAAGCATGGTATAGAACATAACCTGCCAGTGCGATGTGCACACCTGACCCTGATGTAGGTGGCTGCAAATGCATATACATGCTATCCCCCACCTGACAGGTAGTACGACAACCACAAACCTCTGTGGAAATGAAGATGTCAGCACCCTAGAAATACTACAGGTGCAGAACAGAGGCCCAGTAAGTCGGATAGTGCGCTCTGCTAATGCGTCACCCTCAAGTGTCATAATATAGTTAGGTAGGGGTTTGAATCCTGCAAATGCTCAGTGTGTGTGGGTGAGTGGGGTTTGTGTGTGTGAAAGGCTGTGAGAGGGAAATGTTCCTTTAGCCAACTGGGAGAACACACTACAGGATGCACACGCTCCTTTCTTAACACAGATGATGTCAGCACCCTATAAGTACAGCAGGAGAAGAGAAGCCTCCCAGTAATGCGAATAGCGTGCTCTGCTAATGCATCCGTCTCATGTGTCATAACATAGCTAGGTAGTGGTTTGAATCCTGCAGGTGCCAAATGTGTGTGTTTGGATGGGGGGGGCGTTATTGTGTGTGTGCAGATATGTATGAAGGAAATGTTCCTTTTGCCAACTGGGAGAACACACTACAGGATGCACACGCCCCTTTCTTAACACAGATGATGTCAGCACCCTATAAGTACAGCAGGAGAAGGGAACCCTCCCAGTAATGCGAATAGCGCGCTCTGCTAATGTGTTTCCCCTGTGTATCGTAATGTAATTAGGTAGGAATTTGAAACCTGTAAAGACATGTGTGTGTGTGCATTTCCATATGGAAAACATGTTAGTTTTGGCAATCAGGTGATCACACTACCTGATGCACATTACCCTTTCAAAGTACTGATGTTGTCAGCACCCTCTAAGTATAGCCGGAGACGAGGAACTATCTAGTAAACCGAACAGTGCGCTCTGCTAATGTGTCCCTCTCACGTGTCATGACATAGGTAGGTAGGGGAATGAATCCTGCATATGGCAAGTTTGCATGTGTGTGGGGGTAGTAGGGTGTGTGTAAATGCAAGTGTGAGGGAACAGATCCTTTTGGCAAATACTACTATACACCAGATGCTGCATACCCCACCAGTAAACACAGGGGATGTCACCACACTATCAGCACAGCCAGACAGGGCTAGTTGGCTAGTAATGCCAATAGTGTGCTCTGCTACTGTGTCTATTACCATCGTCAGAGTACAGATAGGCATGTTTGGGTAACCCACAACTATCACGTGTGGTTGTGTCACACAGTATGACCTTGTGCGGTGTGTGTACATACCAATGCATGCCATTGCCTAACCCAGCAATGGCATTGCACACATGATGTATGTGTGTGACACATACACAGAAATACCTGTGACCTGCAGTAGTTACCATGTCTGACACATGCTTTGTGTGGATAAATGGTATTAGCAATGTACACCAATATGACTGTGTGTCCTACTGTGCAGGGTCCGCACGTGGTATGTCCCTATACAGTGTGGGTGTCTATGGTGAAAGACCTACAGCAGGGGATACACATCTGGTCTGGCCTATATAGTGTACATGTAGTCAATGTACAGGTGCTGTATGTTCCCACCTGTTGTGGTAGTGGTAACATGTCATTCCACTGCATTTCGGTGACCACATGCTGTGAACTCTTCAACTAGAGTGTTGTAGCTACAGCAATGCTCACACACAATGTTCGGCTGGATGCAGTATGGCCTTATAAACACAGTTCATGGGACTGTCATATTGCCGGTGTTGTTATGGAGGATAGGTGGTCTTCCTGTGTATGTGAGGGTTGTGTGTGCCATGCTATGAACCAGATGGCAGTCCGACACACTGTCAGGTGCACTTGAGTAGGCCCTGATGGTTTGTGCTGTGCCAACAACCTGGAGGTGTGTGTATCTGTGTTAACTCGGGATACCACACCCCTATCCATGTGTGTTACATGTGTAGGGGACGACAGGCATGGTAAGGGGCATAGCCTGTCAGTGATGGGTAACACTTGTGAGCCATGAATCATGCATCTGGTACTGCACAGACACTGCAGTTCACCGTGCTGAGGGCAGTGTCCGGTGCATGCATCCTCTGGTGTACACTGCTGTAGTTGTGTAGCAGCACTGTCAGTGTCCTAACCTGTGTGATACCCATGGAGGTCGCTATGTAAACCATGTCCTGCAGCATAAGGCAGTATGTGTGTACCAAGGAGCCTTGCCAGTATACATCGGGCCATGTGTGTCACGTGCAAGATGACCCGTGAACATCAATGTGGCTTCCCTAGCATGTAAGCACACGTTGACAGCCAGTGGATACCCTATGAATGACAGTGGAGACTGATCATAATGTAGACATACAACAGCCTTCCCACATATAGTGGTAGAATACCTGGGGAGAGTATGTTGGCAACCAACATCAGGCTCATACTGGCATGTGCCAAATGCTGAGAGATCCATTCTATGTTCCCTATCATGTAGTCCAGGGAGGTATGTCCCAGGCAGCCACACTGGCATGATCAATGAGTGAGTCATATCTGTCCATGCCTCTGTCTGACCTGTATGCATGTGTGCTGTGGTGGACCATAGTGCCCCTGAGTCATATCACTGTGCCCTTCGCCAGATACAGCCTGTTGAGCGTGACCCCAGTGCAGCACACATGACAGGTACCTGACACATCTGTAGCAGGTGTGTTGTGTAGCCCTACAGGCTGTGGGTGTGTGGTACAGGGGATGTGCGTGCCATGTGTGGCATGTGCTCTGTTCTGACGGAACATATGCCTGTGTGCCAGCTGCGGAGGTGTGTGATGCACAGGCAGGCTGCTAGTCTGAGTCCCCACGTATGCCCCAGTGTGTTCAGCATGCTGTCAGTGTGTGGCAATGTCTGCCTGGTATTGTCGTCACTGTAATATCATGTATTGATTTATTTATCTGTCCTACATATGTTGACTGGGATAGCCCAACTGGATGCATGTCCATTCCCAGGGTAGGCCCGTGGAGACAAGCTACGAGGGTAGCAGATACATCATTACAAAATGCTAGCATGACATAGTACAAACAGATTATTTACAGAGATTACATAAGTAAGCAGGTCCAACATGTTCCACAGGTTAATGTTAGACTTGAGCACAAGCCAGGATTAAATTGTATTTACACAGTACAGTGGTTCACACAGGTTACACATCCGAGTTAGCCAGGCCTGATACACTGACATAGCCAGTTACATGACAAATATTGTTTGGGACTACTGTTAAATGACCTAAGGTGGACATTAGGGTAATATCAGCTGGAAGTGGGTTCCAGGATCTACTTACAGGATTTGCAAAGAGAGAATCACCAGCTGTGTTAATAGACTCGCTAGTCCGAAGTAGTACAATGTTAGAGGATCGAAGTGGTCTAGGATTGTTATAGGGGGTGATTGTAATTTAAGTGCAGGAGTATTGTCTGGATTATACAGGATTTTATAGGCCATAATCAGTTGGTTATACTGTATTAGGCTGGGTATTGCAAGCCAACCAAGCTGATTTAGATTGATGCAATGATGTGTCCTAACAGGCGGGCCAGTGGCAAACCTGGCAATGTGGTTGTAGCAAATCTAGTGCTTGTTAAGGACAATCTTGTTCATATGTGAGAGTACAGGGGATGCATACAGAAGGGCTGAAACAAGGTGTGAGCGAGCTATGGCACCTTTAGCTGGAGGGGCTAGGAAGGCTTTAATTCTGTAAAGTGACCCTAGCTTTCTATTGATGGCTTGGCTACTCTGGTTAACATGTATGTCACATATGAGGTTATTGTCTATGATGACACCTAATAGTTGTTGAGATGGGTCAGGGTAGATTATTGTGCCATCGGTTGATGTTATGGTAACGGTGAACGTGGTAGACCTACATGTTTGTGGAATAACAGCAGTTCAGTTTGATTGGGATTTAGGATCAGACGATGTTCAGAAAGCCAGTTTGCTATTGTATCACAGGTGGTCTGGGTAGCTGAACATAACTCTACTGGAGATGTGGCTGAGCAGATCAGAGTAGAGTATACAGCATATTGGATACAGCTGGCTTTTGGGATGACAGTATAACGGTCGTTAATGACGATGGAGGACAGCAAGGGCCTTAGGATAGAGCCTTGTGGTACTCTGAGGGTGTTTGGTAGACGGTTAGAGGGTTTGGTCTGCCAGAGGCCGGCCTGCTGTTGACCATGCAGGTAGGATTGACACCATTGGAAGGCTCCAGTATCTAGACAGTCTGTGCAGAGTGCGGAGTCCAAGTTGGTGATCAACCATATCGTATGCCTTTGAGTTATCCAAAAAGAGGGCTGTGGATATATCATTGATGTTGCAAGTATGGCTTATGGTATTAGTAAAGGCTAGGAGGCCTGACGGAGTGCTGTGATGAGGACATAAGCCATGCTGAGTGTCTGCCATAATGCGAGTTTGGACTAGGCGGTGCATGACTTGTCTATGACGAAAGTCACCATAATCTCTGCAAGTGGAGAGTGTATAGCTATTGGCCTATCAGTGGAGACGTCAGTAGAGCTGCCTCCTGTGTGAAGTGGGATTACATATGATATTTTCCAGATGGTGGGAAAGTTAGATTCTAACATAGTACCTTTGATTACCTTTGAGACGGGGTAAGCAATAGCATCATCTGGTTTTGATAGGTACTCGGCAGGGTGTTGATCGGCACACAGTGTAGTGGGTTTCACTGTTACAACCAAGGTACGGAGAAGTGAAGTGGCGACTGGTTGGCAGCTGGACGCAAGTAGTTTTCTAGGGGTGCTGCTTTCAGGACCAGGGGAGCTAGGAGGTAGATGGCAAGCTAGGGCCTGCACTGTCTCAGTAAAGGACTGGTCAAAGCTATCAGGAACATCTTCAGGGGTATTATCATTAGTAGCAGCAGGGATTGGGTTTGACGTTTGTCCTGTACGTAGTATATATGACATGCCACCTGACAGGGTATGGCATCACTGGGTTCGTTGAGACCAGACCCCAGATTGGCTGTGTGGTGGCATCCCACACATGTGTTGTATATACCTGGCCAAGGGTGATGGCTGACTGCATACATGTGGCAGCTGTGGCGATGACACATGACCCACATAAACCACGACTGGACCATAGAGGCGATTCACAGGTTACCTTTGGACATGCCACCCTAGTAGTGTGATTGCCATGGTGAGTACCAACACATAGGGCCAATGGGGAACAACATACTGAAGGTGTGTATGTGTGGGTGGACTGCCTCTGTCTCATAGCACTGACATATATGACTGCACACGTGGGTATATGCCGGGTAAGACGTGTGCAATGTGTCACAGGCTACTTACCTGCGTACAGGACAGACAGTGACATTCTGTCATGTGTAAGGTTGACATACATATGGTACGCTATGCAGATGTCACTAGCAGTCTACAGAAGCACTGTAACCCTGCATTGCAGGTGTAAGCAGTGTTCCAGGGGACCCCAGGCGAACATGCATGCAAACAAGGCTACAGTACACAGGGCTGGAAGTTCTGCATCATACAACATAGAAGGGGTAACAATAACAGTAATTCACAATGCATATATGTAGGCACTGTCAACATGTACCCAGGAATACGCAGCACAGATGGCCATGGTGGAACCGATATTATGTCATACTTATTTGTGGTCTGGACAACATTGGTACTGCACACATATCTAGATGCGTGAACATACACATGGCATAGTTGTTGTGGGCATCTTGACACCATTACTGTACATGTCCACCATTGCATATCACTACTTGCGTTAGCTTTCCCCCTGTGCTACCCATGTATGCGGCTATCTGTTGACAACCTTACCGCCGGCATGCAATTATGTGCAGCTGTTATACTTTGGTATGTACTATGGGTGCAGATAACAATTCAGGACATTCATACAGTTACTGCAGCAGGCATGCTGGGATAAACACACAGTCATAGCAGCACACTGTACTGTTAACAACATGATACTACTAATACACGTCTATGTAGTCACCGTGTGCATCAGCAACGTGTTTACCTGTTCCCACAATGATGTTGGAGATTGCAGGAGGTGGCACAGTGTCATCATATGCACAGGGTGTGGATTAGGTATGCCTGAGTCAGCCACTGATACCACCAATTGACATGTGTGTGTATGTGTGTTGGTGAGGGGCAGCAGTACAGGGTGGGCCAGTGTTGCTGCAGTGTGTGCGTGTATGTGGTTGCCCTAAGTGTTGACATTTCGCATGTGTGTATGCACGCACACAGTTCCACCTCATGGCTGCCATATACAGGGGTTTGTGGACAGCCACAGACTGCACCTGGCAGGCCATACAGATCAGTGTCTGTGTGCACGGACACGGTACCTGTGCCTGGCAGGGGTGCTTCGGACCGTATCCAGTACAACGCCTGACTGGGTACTGTCATCAGAAGCGGGAGTGTGTTGACTGGACACATGTCCCTGTTGGGACTGTCCAGAGCCACGCACGTGGTCTCCTGGGGCGTTCCGATGACAGCACAGACCCAGCATTGCTGGGGCTGCTGCTGGCACTATGGGGGCGTGCACGAGCCTGTTGCCGTCCGCGCTGACTGCCAGCTGCTGCTGCTGCCGGCATACGGCCACGCGTCGGCGCCGCACGCCCACCACTGCCCTGGCTCATGGACATCTGGTTGTGGAACTGCTGTAAGATGTCCCCACAACGTCTGTCTATGACATCGGTGAAGTTACGGATAGCATCCACAATGTCACGCATACTGTCTGCCATGGCTGTGCGGCATGCTCTGAGCTCCCTCAGACCCTGTCTGGTGTACCTTTCCATACGTGACTGAGCCTGCATGACAGTCCGAAACATCGCTGAGGTTGACAGACCTCGTTGGGCACGTCGGCCAAAGGCGAAATGCCCACGGATGCTCCCACGAGAACCCATGGGCAACTGTCTGTGTGGTACCATCGGAGGACCCTGCCCATGGCTGCTGTGTGGGGACGCATGTGCCACAGGTACCACATTACCCTGGTCTATGCCCGCTGTATCCTGTCCATCACCTAGGGACAATGGTGACATAGGATGTATAGGCAGGATGACTGTGCGCAATGATGGGGTTGACAGCTGTGTACTGTCAACTGGCTGACCAATGGCAGACCCTGACACACCTTTCTGTACCATTACACATATATCATCATTACCAGTAGCCGTGGCACAGGATTCAGGTTCCCTGCTGCAGGTCACCAGAGCAGCCCCAGAACCTGTGGGATGAAGACAGGAAACACAGTTTACATTCTCCAGACATTGTTACCAGTGATGCACTTATACACACATGCACACATGGACACATGCACACAGGCACACATGCACACATGCACACATGCACACGTGGACACATGCACATGTGGACACATGCACCCATGCACACATGGACACATGCACACATGGTCACGTGTACACATGCACACATGCACACATGCACACATGGACACAGGCACACATGCACACATGCACACGTGGACACAGGCACACATGCACATGTGGACACAGGCACACATGCACACGTGGACACAGGCACACATGCACACATGCACACGTGGACACAGGCACACATGCACACGTGGACACAGGCACACATGCACACTTGGACACAGGCACACCTGCACACATGCACACATGGGTACTGACACACCTGCACACATGCACACATGCACACCCTGCAGTATACACACAGAGCACTACTGAGTTACACTACTGTTACTAGCATTATCAGGACTATTATAGGTTATGTTAAGCACACTCACCAGCATGGATGGCCTGTCTCTCTGTAACCCTGGAGGGACCTGCAGAAATGATGAGATTAATGTTAGTGGGCACATCTGTCCCATTGATATTGCATATGATACAGTGTACAGAACAGTCAGGTGTACATATGGCATATTACCTGCACGCTCCATGTCGTGCTGCTGTGTGGAACCAGCCTCCATCATAATGCAGGTGTACTGCTGTTGATGTTCCGGGGCTGGAGCCACAACACTTAGGAGTAGCCCCTCCAGTCTGGTGAGGGGGGATGTGTGGCCACCCCACCTCCTGTGGCGACCTGTTGCCTGTGGATATCTGCTGCACGCTGTCGGACACCGGATTAAATCACTGCAGTGATGTCGTACCTGCTCATATGTCCTGTTATGCGTGCCAATTTCATTTACCCTACGGACCAGGTCTTGCCACAGTGCGGCCCTCTCCTGCTGGTTCTGACTGGTGCGGAACACAGGATGTCATACTCCCGCACCAGGCTCTGGTGGATCTCCTCATCCTCCGCAGCAGAGTAGGCGGGGTTACGCTGTCGCGCCATCTCCCTGGAAGAGAACACAGACAGGATATCAGCAGACCATGTCAGCAATGTATGGCACACATACTATACATGATATGCATGTGTAGTGATATACTACTACTCCCATATGTTGCATGTGTGTGTGTCGTGGTGGATACACAGGTACATGGCCAGATATCAGTGCTCAGCCAATACCTGTGCAACAATACCTGCCACATTCCACACTACGTAGTAGCATGCCCCATCAGTCAGCACACACTGACAGGTGCTATGCACAACCTCACTCTGGGGGTCCATCCCAAGGTACTGTATGTGGGACACCATCCACTACTCTGATGTGGACAGACATTACTCAGCCTGGATATACATATCCCACCACCACCACCAGTACAGTAGACTACATTGATATGTATGTGGTTAGACAGTTATTCACTTGCTGGGACTGGGATGGTATCCATGCAGCACACTGGGCCAGTGGAAGCCACAAGCCACACTGCTGACCCCTTTGCAAATGCTTACCACAGACATGCTGCGGATTGCATGACACTTGCACACACATGTCTAACCCAGACCCTATGCACAACGGTTAGGCATCCTGTCCAGTGGACCCCAGACAGAGGCAGATTGTATAACAATAGCAGGGGCTACTGCAGGACAGAGCACATTCACATTAAGGGTAGGCATCTGTGGTCAGCACTGGTACTACGCTACAGTCCGTCATAACAACAGCCACAGCCTACTCTGGGAGGGTAATAGACACAAACACTGTGGATGACCACAAGGCCTTCTTCAGTTATGTTACACATACGGACCACATGCCTCGGATATGCTCTGTGTTAGTCCACACCTACTTAACATTCACCAAACACACGCATATTGGCAACATTCCTGCAGACATGTTCGGTGCACATATCCCCCCTCCCTCTCCCTCACCTTTCGGATATTTATCACAGCTGGATGTATCCTCCCTATCATCGCACATGTCCAGGTGAGGGCCGCCCTCAGCAGAGGAGAACACACAGCATCACTGTGACCTCGTGGTCCCCCTGGATGTGTGCTACCAGCACTCTGAGGGGACATACCACCGCATGTAACACTGATAGTTTATCTTTGCCGTGCTACAGGATATGTACCTGGACAGTGGCATACAGCAACAGTGGTCCCACAACAGTAAGGGGGCACCTCGACTGACCCTGGGAATTACCACATCATATGCATAATGGGCCTGGTCTGCTACACTATGGGGTAATGCAGTATAGGATGCATGTGCAGTGACATCAGGTACCTGCAGACACTTGTTCCCAGCCAGTGTGCCTTTGGGATGGGCTGATCCTGACTTGTGGGCCTGGCTGACATTTCAAAGCAGTCACTACAGCCATTGCTAGGCAGCACAGACACATGCTACCAGGATCCTGGCCTATGACTGCTTGACATGTGATGTGTGGTCATCCCCTTTTGTTGGAACTATGTACACACAACATATCACATGGACATACCTATGGATACAGACCTATGACACATTTGGAGGGTTCACAGTATGCACACTGTTAACCTGCTACTTTGCATTACCTCTGTTTGTCGCAGCTGGTTGCGTTCCACAGCTTCTGCTTGCTGCTGCTATTACTGTCAGTGCTGACAGCTTCAGGGTAGAGAGAGTCACAGTGTGTGTTTTTTTTTTGGTGCTCTCTCTCTCTCTCTCTTCCACTTCTCAGCCTCCCTCTGTCTGCTTACAGACAATGCAATTAATTTATTGCATGTGGGGAGTGTTAGCACTGGATGCTTTTGTAGGTATTTGCATAGGTCCATGTGATGGCCTCTTCACCAATTGAAGGCCAGCATTTGCTAATTGCATACAGCCAGTTGTGTACTGATTGCAGTTCTCACTGTGATTTCAGGTCAGTGCTATAAAAGGGTATGTGTGATAGGCGTTGCCCTTTCAGATTGTGTGGGGGACCATGCTGGTATGCTGTGGACAGTGTTCTGTGACTGTAAAGGTTAGTATCTCTCTCATGCTTCAGGCTGTGTTGTATATTCACAGTTCTCCATTCCTCTTTCATGTTCCCTGTAGAAAGTGTGTATGCACATTGACTCCTACAAGTATATATAGATATATATATATATATATATATATATATATATATATATATATATATATATATGTACATATGCATACATATATCTATGTACATTAACTGACCTTATTATCTACAGGCTGCCAACTAGCATGGCTGTTTCTTTTCACACACTACTATTATGGATATCCATTGTTTTTGACATTTATTTTAAATGACATGCTTTGTGTACTACACATCCTATATTCCTTTACATTCATCCCTACTTTTACAGGTTATATTTATTTTAGCACAATGTTTTTGTATAAGAGTCATGGCTTAGTGGTAGGTTGTACAGACTAGTGTTTCCAAGGTCATGGGTTCGGGAGTGGGAGTTTATTTTTCTTTTGAACTGAGTACAGGACCTGTCAATCACAGTGACTAAGGCACTTTTAAGCAGTTGTAACCGGGCTAGCGCTGGTTTGCGCGGAGCTCACGCATGCGCACTGGCAGTTAGCTCCGCGCATACCCGGTTACAACCGCTTAACTGTGCTTACTCTGGCGCACACCCGGGCTATTTTCTTTGAAAGAAAAGAAAATGGGGAGACAGGAAAGTGGTGAAAAAGGGGTCACAAAGAGGGTAAGACAGTAGGGAAACAAGCTTGGGATGTGCAGGAGGGATGTAGGTAAGGCCCATAGCTGCCCATTTCTTCATCAGCAACAGCTGTGCATATGTATGTAATTTGGTGTGACATTTGAAACCTTCCACCCCTGGGAGAGGTGTCAGGACAACAATAATACTTGTTGTACAGCCAATTGTAATTGATAGGTTCCATGTCCAGTGGACATGTGTGCGGAATGGGCAGCTATGTATGGGGCGTAATTTTTTTGTGGGTACAGAGTGCCCTTTTTTTTTTTTTTTTTTCAGGTAAGAGTGGTATGTCAGGTGAAGGAAGTCGGTTCAGCTGGGGAGGTAGGCTGGGTAGGTAAACAGACAAGACAAACAAGATGCATACAGGGGCGGTGTATGACACATGTGGGGGGGTTACACAATTGACGGGGACGGAGGTTTGGATATCCAGAGCCCATGAGCCCACAGATGGCAACAGTGGAACTGATATCCCCACCCATAGGCAGTTGCCACTGTTCCTTCACTGCCCAGGATGGGGCTGTGCTGGGGGCTGTGTAGGCTGGGCAACGGGCATGCCCGTTAGTTGTGCCACCCATGCCTCGAGCTGGCGTAGGGGCTCAGGACAGAGTCCCGAATCTCCCCGCACCACAGTCCGGACGCTACGGAGGGTGAGTGGTGGATCTCCTCCGGCCACACTTGCAGAGGGGGGGCGAGCCCCATCCCCTGCAGCACTTCCACCTGCAGGTGGCACAGGGCCACTGGAGGAGGGTCCGGACTCGGCACTAGTGCCAGGTGCACTCGCCAGCTGAGGTGGGAGAGGTGGGTCCGCTGGAACCCGCCTTCCCTGTCGTTCTATGTTTTGCATTATGTCATGACAGTTTGGGTTAGTGATATATAATACCATTCACAGTTAGTTGTAACAGCATGCATTAGTATTCCCATTAACCAAACACCCAGATATTCACACCATTGAACAGCGTGCATAACACATGCATAATTTGAACAGAAATACACAGTCCAACAACATGCAGGGTTAATTGATGGCAACAGGCCATCAGGTGTGGGTGTATGAACAGGGCAGATGCATCAACAGACATGCAAATATATATGACCCAACAGGACAAACGTCCAGGGGTGTTAATTGTGATTGCACATACCATTTTCACATGGAATGGGTTATAGGTGGTTATAGGGTGGGGTAAATAAGGTAATATTAACACCTTTGAATACCAATACATATGCTGTACATTTCTAATAGCTACAGTTATATACACACTACTGTTCTAACTACAGTGTCCTATATGTTAACTACTTCACCTTGCTGATAGGACTGTTACTGCAACATCAATATACATTTTAGTGTTCTTCATACACATTCATATCAAGCTTTGTTCAGATACATCATCCTGCTACTTTTGCTTTATATACCTGTAGACAAGTGTGGATGTTTGGTATATCAGACAATCATCCTATCTGCGTATTTCAGACTGGGAGCAACATATCCAGATTTTGGGATACACATTCCACATGCAGCAACACTTTGAACAGATTTTGCTGTTTGGTTCTGAGTCTCACATGCATTTAATTCTGTCTTGACTGCAGTATAATTTATTCAGGGGTTATTACTACTGTATTGCTGGATTCCTGACACTTTCTCACACTCTCTCACTTGCTTTCATGTTACTATTCAGGATGGTACTTCTAGGCTTTATTGACATGTTTTAACAGTAGTTATTACAATCCTTTCCAGCAGTCTCACTTCTGTCATGTTTCAGTATTTCCACAGGGATATATTTCACACATGTGATTTCATCATCTTCTGCAGCTATACTTTACATCCTGCTGCAGGTTGTGTACTATTTTCTTACAGGCAGGGCATTTTATTTCAGAATATATGTTGGACAGTTTCATGTTTAGTTTACACTTACAGGCTGGGAACTCTTGTAATCAAGCAATACTTGCATACACTTTCACACTGTTACTTGCAGATTTTATTCCTTACTGGCTACACTGCACTCTTTTGCTGACTGTCATACTTTTATATTTCTTTACAGTTACTGGTAGTGGATTACTGACCTGCCTGGTGGCGCAACCGCACCAGCCTATCGCCATAGGCTCTGCGGTTCGCAGAACGGACACCTGCAGCTGTAATATAAATGAAGTAATATTGGAATACACATCTCCATAATTTCAGGTAGTTTAACTTTTTACATACATAATTAATTGTTACTTACTCAGTGGTGGGGCGTTGGGTGATTGCCGGGCCTCCTGGATCCAAAGGTTCATTTGGTCCTGCTTGCATCTCTTCAGGTCCGCATGGTGGTGACGGACCTGCTCACCTGTCCTTGGAATCCCTGTGGCACTGGTGAGTTCATGAGCCAACCGGTCCCACGCCTCAGCCCTGTACGCTCCCCAGAGGACCTGGCCCTGCATGAGTTGGGCCTCATGATTGTGGACTAGGAGCCAGGCCATGTACCTGGACTCCTCAACACCCCACCTCTGCGCTCGAAAGCGACTACCCTCTCCTACTCCTGACATTCTGCCTGCAGGTCTGTTCTACAATCGTTTATGCTGTGTATTCCCGCCTATGGGGCTTATATAGTCCGTTTTTCACGCACATATCTGTGATTGGCCATTTTGGAATTGTATCAACTTCAGTAAACCTGCATTGTCATGCTCTAGTTTGTATTCATTCCTATATATGAGCTATTATTGCATTTCTAGGTACTGCTGTCATGGCTTAGTGGTTCTGTACCTTGACTATGGTGTATAGTATCCTGGGTTCGAACCTGGCCACTGCTTTTCATTTTTCATGACTGTCTAGACATGCTGAGGGGTGTGTCTGTGTAAAGGCAGTTTTGATACGGCTTGCTCAACGTTGCCCGTCGGTTAGTTTGTTTGCGCGGTGCGCAGCTCCGCGCAAAGGGGGTACGCTGGTTTAAGCCTCATTTGGCTATCGGCACGCATATTCTGCTCAGCTCAGTTAGGGGCACATATATTTAGCGTGGTAAACCACTGCTCAGCTACGGGCACTCATTTTGCACCAGTTAAACCACTGCTTATCTACGGGCACATACACTCACTCTGTTGAACTGTAGCTCAGCTATGGGCACATCTGGCAGTTTCTATTCATTTCTTAACTCACATTTCTTCGATAGAAATGGGCTATTTCATTGCATTTTACATATATTGTGGTTTTATGTGTACATATTTGTCAGGGACTTGTTTCCTGCTTATTTTGCAAAAAAAAAAAAATGGTGTTGTGGGGGCTCGAACCATGAATGCCTGCTCTGCAGCCAACATCTCTACCGCTACGCTATTGCTTCCTGGCTTATTTTGCATATTTAGTTCTTATATGCTTTCCCATTGACTGCTAACTGTAGCTGCGCTACGGGCACGCCAGCATAAGCGCACTCACGGTTAAACATCTTTACAATTTAAAAAAATATGACATGTTCATTTATATTTCTTTTATGTTTAATAGTCTGTAGGGGCATGTGTTGTGTTGTGTTTATTCACATTTCCGTGGACTCTGTTGTGGGTGTCTACTTTGGGCACTTTTACACTTCTGGGGGAGTGTCCGCTTGCAGGGCTCAGCCTACGGACACGCCCCTGCATGTCTTACACGGACCGTGTTAGACTTAGGTGTGATTCAGCATGCTCTCATGAATATGCAGAGCATGCTGACATCACTCCGTTTAACTGCAGCCTCCGTGTATGAGTTATAACTCTTACACGGAGGCTTCGTGAATCCTGCCCAATGTCTATGCAATTCCGATTCTGTATCAGAACTCAGAAAAATCATTTCTGTTGAGACACCAATTTGCTCACCCAGTATATCTGATAGAGTAGTCTGCAAGGAATCTTAAACGTTTGTCAACTCACTACCGAAAATATATTCTCAATTACCTTTTACTTCCCCATCACACCTCCAACATTTGTTATTTCCATGAGGAAAAATTATCCAGAGTCTACTTAGGGTATAAAAATACCTAAGTAAACATTTGCAAGCAAAAATCCTAAATCTCCTAGATTTTGTTGTGTATTCTTTGTAAAGAATTCTTGTTTCAACAGTTAGACCTTGTAAGCTGTTCACTGAGGTAAGTTATGGTATTACTTGTATTTGTACATGGTTTACTTTCTTCCTTCCTTCTCTTTGTTAAATGTTCCACACTAGCTGCCCATTTCCTAATGTCTGTTCATATGACTGCTGTTTATCCCTTCTATCTCTTTACTGCTCCTTTGTGCTTGTCTGTTTAGTCTCAACCTCTTAATGCAGTGTTAATTCTAAATCCTTCTCATTATACATTTTTCCACAAGCTTCTTCGTATTAACAACTTCATTTGTATTATAACTCTTGTCATAAATTTATATTTGCTCTTTATCTTGTACATTCCAATATTTCTTGAAAAAGGACCAAGTCTGATTGTTTAGTCACAGGCAGTCAACTCAGAAATGTGCACAGAAGCACAGTCTTACTGTACTCGTTAGTCTGCTGAAAATGTTTAGGCTCTGCAAATAATGTGATCTAGGAAATGTGCAGAAAAAAAGTACAGATTGGCAACAAATGTTAAATATCATGAGATGTAATTTTATTAAGTAATAGTCTGAAAAGACCTCCTACTTAATCAATTGATTATAAAATAGAGAAATTAGAAAGAAGAAAATAACCTTGTCAGCTTTCAAAATCTGGGTTTCTCTATGTCAGTAAAGCAGTATTACAAAAACCCAGAGCAATATCCCAGGTAATGAAGATATAAGCATTATGAGATATGACATTAAAAAGAGAGTTAAGTATGAATGTAACCAGCTCTGAAGCATGATGCTTTTCTAGGAACCATGTGGGATACATGTTTCCTTATGTGACAGATTTTACTACTGTCATATTGTAATGCTAATTTGTGGTAGGTGCCGTTAATCTTTTTATAAGAACAAAAAAGATTAGAAATTATAATCATTCTGTCTACTAAAATGTGCTTTATCCTGTATCAGCTGTCCAGCATTTATTTTACTTATTTGTTTGTTTATTTATTTGTTTATTTTTTTAACTGAATTAAATAAAACTTTTGTCTATCTCCTGAGTGCCTCCATAGAGGGCCAAGTGAAGAAGCAGAATAAAATATGATACAGGAAATTACATTCTGGTAATAAGATTTGTTGTCATCCCCCCCTCCCAAACCATATCAGCAGGTATGTTTCATCAGCTTATACTGAAGGCTAATAAGGTGGGATGAATATCAAAATGTGCAGATTCACTATTAAATATTGTTACTGGGCCTTACTTCATTACCTGGTAATAATTTCTTCATGACCCCCAACACAGACACACAGGCACACAGTCTCGGTGTACTATCAAACTCTCGGTACTGACTAGTGCGAGTGGTCATATTTATGACCCAAAATGTTGTAAAATCTAATAACTGATCGTGGACATAACTGAAAGAGGTATTTGAGGAAAGTCGACAACTTAGGAATGTCAACTTTACCTTAAATACCTACACGTACAGTTTTATGCTACAAATGTTTTGCAGGTGTGCAAGCCCACCTGCACCCTCCACACCCCCCTGCTACTTATATATACAAACTCCAAGATTGCACTACAGTGAGGGAAAGAGTACATTTCCCAGTCCCCACTATAGTGTGATCACCACTCAGAATGCCAAATTCACAACAGTGAACACTACTGTGCATTCACTTTTGTGAGGTCAACATTTTTTTTTCACTAAAACTAAACTTTGAAAACTGCCTTTCACACATATCACAACACAGAGGTGACCAACGACATTTTAAAGGTAAACCCACAGACACACACACACACACACACACACACACACACACACACACACACACACACACACACACACACACACACACACACACACACACACACAAAACACATGGCCTAATGGAGAAAACCTTTCTGTAAGTGGTTGTTTTCTTTTTTGTATATTGGCTGTGGACTCATTAGGCTGCATCCCTATATTTTCACAATTTGGATGGTTGAAAACATATTAGGTAAAGCATTATGAAACCAGATTCAGGAAGAAAACATTTCAAATGAATTTTAATTCAGTGAAAACACAGCTCATCAAAACACCATGAACTAGTTTTATTATTGTTTTGGAGCTGACTATATAAGTTACGCACGGAGTTTAGTGAAATAAATAAAAGTGGATAAAACATTAACCAGTTATCAGTGAATAATACTGATGTTGAACCTATCTTTATTCTGTACATTTCTTGTTATGTACAGGCAGAATGATGCAACATGTTCATAGTGCAATGTTGCACATGATGGTATGAAATGGTAAGCTCCATTCATTGTCTTGTCTCCTTTACAATAACTCATGTGCTATTCTTTAGTCCTGAAGAATCTATTAAGTACTGTTTGAAATGTTTCTTACCATTTCTAAATATGTAAATATCACTGGTCACATATACTTACTTCAGTATACAATATATTCAATGACAATATCCATGTGATTTTGGAATGAATGTAGCCATCAGATGAAATAGACTGCATTTTCCAGGGCTAATTCACATACATTACTGTTTCAGCATCTGTACAAATACTTCCAGAAAACAAATTAGTGTAGAATGCAATGTCTAGAATTTGGTATAAAAGTTTATTTTCCATACCTGAGACATGGATGATTTAGTGGTGCTGGGAAACTGTGAGTATTCTGATATTATCTTACTGTTGTATATGTTGGCAAGTATTCGCTTGTAGTCATCTCTTACCTTAAATGTGAAACAATAGGTATGTCATGCTCAACTAAAATAATTCAAACATTTTAATGAAAATCTAGAAGCAAATTAAAACAGCAGGAAAAAAACAGAATTGGTTACGTAACGTGTATAATTAAAGGGTACACAGAAGTCCTGGAGAGAAATGTTATACAGAAATATTTAAGTCGACTATGACTTTAGACATAATACAAATGTGCCTCTTCTATATTTATTACTCTGTGTTTTCTATTCCATACTGAGCTATTATTACAACTGGCTTATGTAACTAAATGCAATCCATTGTGGTGGCCAAGAATATTTTTTTCTTATGTTATATTATTTTTTATGGTTATAAAGATAAAAGAAAATTGCAACTCTGAAATTTTAATCCAAAATCACAAATACATGCAAGAAAAAAATACTGCAGATGTCAGCTGAGTGGTGCTAATTTACCGTTGCTTACCTGTTTCTTCATTAGGCAGTGTAAAATGAAGATGAACAGACCTTGAACGCAATTGAATATTGTGAAAAGGTATGATATTGCAATGGTACTTTTTTCAAGCTGAAAATTTCCAGTTATCCAGGTACACCCAAGGATGCACAGCTGTGCAATAGCAGTGATGGCAAATACCCTGTATCAAAAGAAAGGGTAGGCATTGTATGTGCAGAGATCTCAAACAATTACAAAACAAAGGATAGGTTATGTATATTCAGAACTCACAAACAATGACAAAACAGATATGCAATGTGTAATTGTTTAAACACTCCTCTGTAAAAAAAACAAAACACATTTATCCTCAATATATTGCATATGGGTACAAATAGAAAATGAACACTGAATATGTTCTACAGTGTACATATCTCTTTCACTGGCTGTCTCATGTTTATATCATGAAAATCCATAGCTATAACAAGAATATGTGAGCAATTAGGAAGAAATGAGACTACTTGATGTCAAACAGCTTAACGTTACCACTAGTCGGTTTACTCAGAGGCCTGTTAATGAATGGAACACACTGTCACAATGGGGGTACTTAGAAACATTTAGAAAGTCATGAAATAATCATTTGCTCTGGGGTCTATCAGTTTTCAAGTACAGTCAGCCTATGTCTGGCATTCATTGTTCTGCACTGTAATTACATAATATTATTATCATTGTCTGCATTTCTCTCGGCAAAATGACTCAATAGCAGAACATAAATTGTGTCAAGTAGGCATACTTGGACAACAAATGTATTAAATTATTTATATATATATATATATATACATATATATATATATATATATATTTATATTTATAAAATAATTTCTCATTTTAGCATGGACAATTAACTAGCATGTTTTGGAAAACTAAAAGGGAATCAGAAACATAGGTAGAACATGGAAATGCCACACAGGCAAGGAACGGAGACCAGTCTTGAATTCAACTCTGCAGCTATAAGCCAAAGACCTCAATCACTGAGCTACAGTATATTTTAAATTGAGTGACAGGATATTGCAGGATACCACTCTACACAAACTGTCGAGAAGGGTTGTTGGCTGCTCAATAACATCAAAGACCTGCCCTGGAACCTGAACAGAATAAGTGTGTCTATATAAGACATCATGACCAGGCCAATAAGTAGAACTAGCTGGGCTGTCCAGTCTGATATACATTTCTTGATAAGGCCATAAGAGTTTTTCTGTGCTGCTTGGGCCTTCAGTCCCATTCATCTTGAAACCCTGCTTTTCACAGTGACCAGTGGGATACAAACATGTGTTTAGTTCTTTATTCCCTAAACTTTGTGATAATGCCTAGAATCATAGGGAATGATGAAGAGGTATAACAGAACATGAGGCACACATGTCATCCAATGCTACTTCCCTGCTGGCCTGCCAAACCAAGCAGAATACAGAAGGGATTTTATCTTCCTGACAAGCAAATAGATCAATTTCCTGAGTGCTTTTGAAAGACCCTGGTCAGGCATGACCTTGGAAGCTGAAGAGCCAGACGAAAGCAGGTGACTTAGCTTAGAACATTCACTAGCTCACTTACTTCTCTGGAAATGTGAACTGCTGATATAAGGATGCTCCTTTTGATGACCCAGTGCCAAATTAGCATCACTTTTCTACACAATGTGATTGACCTTCTGCTTCCGCCTTCTTTAAGCACCATATAATGGATTGACTGTCTCAGTAATAAGAAGGGGACCCAGAAGCTGTTGTTTCTCCAAAGACTTCAGAATCAGGAATATTGCCTGATCTCCAACTGGCTGATATGAAACTCCTCACCAGGGAATCTTCACCCATTAACTCATGAGATGAGTTCACCAGAATGCCAAAGAAACACTCATCATTAAGCTCTATTACTGGTTGGTCTGTAGAAAGAAAAGGCACACCAGCAAAAAATTGGGAATTGCTCACCACTGTGGGGCCCAGAGACAATGACCTGACATCAATAGGTTTGTGAAGCATGAAGGGACTACTACAACAACCTTATCCTTAGAACTACAAATGAGTCCAGGAAGATCATGGCAGCTGTAAAGCTTAGAAGACTCTGCACAGTCTAAAACTGGCCTCTGCTCTATACACTTAACTTGTTGGCCAAATCCATGACCTCTTAGGCCCTCTGCAAGAGTGCAAATGACCAGCAATGGAGATTATTCATGTCTAACACAACAAAAAGACTTGCTCTGAGCTGGGATCAGATATGATATTTTCTAATTTGCAGTGTCCTGTTAGGAACTGCATCTACTTAATGTTAATGACTCTTGGCAGTAAAGAAGGTCCAAATGGTAAGTCACTCAATGGGAGAATTGATGCCAGAGCAAATCAGAGAGGTCTCCTGTGTGGGCAATAAAGGCATCCATCATAGCCAGTGACAACATCCTGATACTCAGCAAAGGGAAGGCATAATCTACTGCAAATGGCCATCTGCAGCCAAAGTTAACAGATGTGCTGGTTGAAGTTACTGAGGTCCAGAGTTGGCTGGAAATCATCCATCTCTTTGGAACCAAGAAAAGAAGACAGTATAACCTCATCTGTTCTCTAATACCAGCAGTATGTATGGCTTCTTTCATCAAAAGTCTCTGGACCTGTTTCAACAGCTCTGCAAAAACAGACTGATCTGCCAGTCAGTTCTTCTTTAGGGTGGTTCCTATGAGCTTCAGAATATGTCTAGTCTAAGACTCACTGATCCCTTGTGACAGTTCTTCAAACACTCACAGACCCCTTGTGATGGTTCTTCAAGGAGGTGGACTCAAAGAACTGACCCCACACAGACAGTCCCATAGCATATTTAGGACTGCTTGGGATTCTCATAGACAAGTAAACCTGATAAAGTATGCCAGCACTGGAAAAGACAACAGTTGAGGACTTTATAGTATAGTATTTTACTTAAGATAAAGTTCATCTTTAAGTAGCTGCAACTTTGATACGCAAATTAAGAAACCCACAGATAAAGTTAAAGCAAGTGAAAGTGAGGCATTTTATTTTTCATGCATTTCTGCAACAGGACATCTATCATGCCTCCTCCTATTCACCATGTAGGAGAATAACCCCAGGATTCATTAAGCTCCGTGCAGGAATAGTGCTATTCCTACATGGAGTGGATCGTGCCCGTGTAGCGCAGCAGCGCACCTTGCATATTAATGAAGACATGCTGGTGTATGCTCTATACTGATACAATCCATGTACGAGCGCAGGGGGCATGTCTGTGCAGTGCATGGATACTAAGCACACCCCCTGCACTCAGAAAGTGCCGTACAGCACTTTCTAAGCCATACTGGCATAATATTAGAGCATAGCTCTAATATTATGCCAGCATTTCAGTGTCCGCGGACACTGAAATGTAAAATAAATCATTT
The DNA here is from genome assembly GCF_019279795.1 of Protopterus annectens. NCBI lineage: Eukaryota > Metazoa > Chordata > Ceratodontiformes > Protopteridae > Protopterus > Protopterus annectens. The sequence goes on from NC_056739.1 coordinate 1,867,319,228, forward strand.
CAGTGACCGTGGACATCGAAATAAAACCGGCAAACAGGAAAGCAATACAGGGGGTGTCACACAGCTTCTGTGACACACCCCCTGTATTGCTAAAGCACCATATGGAACTTCAGCATTCTGCAGAAGCAGGAAATGTGTGCAAATGCACACTGTAACCCTCAACCATACAGATTTTCACAGAATGGCCAGATCTGCATACCTCTCAACCTCTTAATGCTAAAAATCTGGACAAAGCTCAACAAGATGGGGGGACAAATAGGGACAAATTTTATATATGGTAATGTGTAAATGTGATAATTGTACAGAAAGCAATGTGGAAACCCCTACAGTAAATACAAATAAAACACATATGTATTTTTTTTTCTGTCTGCAATAAAGTTTAAACGTAGCTGAGCATGAGTGCGCGTCACACAGCTATGCTCGGCCTAGCTTACACATCCCAATGAGTTGAACACAAATATATGGCCAAAGCAAAGTGAAACAAAATAGCTTATTGGTACAGCTTTTGCTTAGCAGCATTTGCGGTTCAAGTCCCCATTCAATTCATTTATTTTTATCTGCTAAAAAAACACAGAAATATATTTTATCAGAAGGTAGTGAATAATATATATATATATATATATATATATATATATATATATATATATATATATATATTTGTTAACCAGGCCAGTGTAGCAGATCCAAATGTTTGCTCTTAGTGTAGTACAGATCTGAAACCCCATAGAAACACAAGTGTCCCATACAGCATAGCCACAAAAGAATGTATTGTAAAGAAAGCACATAGGGGATGTTATGGAAGGTAGACATACATATCATAATATGTCATTTATGAGGAATCTACCCCACAATGCTGATAGTGTGTAAAAGGAAAACTGAACAATGTTAACTTGTGCTCAGCTATGCTTACCCAGTATAAGCATTGCTTAAATGTAAATTCTAAGTAAGAATTAGTGTAGCTAAGTGGATTTGTGCACTGGTAGGCAGTGCTTAGCATCTACCCCTTTAAGCAATACATATACCAGCTAAGCAGGCATGCCCAGCACTTAGCTTAGCATATTCAAAATCATCCAATCACTGCAAAGGGTGGGAAACTGGCCATATTTAAACCTCACAGATGGGAATACAGGTCACAACCAGTTGTAGCACCCCACTGTAGGCACTATGGCTGGTGTTGGAGAGGGTGTGCACTTTTGGGTGCAGCACTGGGGCATGCAGGAGTCCAGGGTCATGATCTGAGACTGCTGCAGAACCAGTACCAGGGCTCCCAATACAAAGCGGAGGCCTGGGAAAGTCTTGCCTTTGATTTCATCAATGCCACTGGCATCCTTTGGACTGGTGAGCAGGTCCGGCACCACATTTCTGACTTGAAGCAGAGGAAGAGGGAGCTCTTGGACCAATGGGTCCAAGATGCATGGCAGAGGGATGTCCCAGGCATGTGTAAGTATTAATATCAATAACTGTTTACCAAAGTCCATGTGATGGATAGGTATGCATAAATGTTTCTCTATCTTCTTCATAGCTCCAGTTGAGTGGGCTGCAAACAAGAAAGCCAATGTAAGCAAGCTGGTAAGGCTGCATCGTGAGGCTGGTGAGTAAAAATCTAGCTTGTAGTATCCATTCCAAATAACTATAAAGGAGTACAATGTCACCTTGCAATATTAAAAATGGGTATGGTTTGTACTGAATAAATCAGACAATATTACAGTAATAGTGTCATATAGGTTATATATAAATAACTGCCTGTCAATAAAATTCATAACCCTGGACTGGTTGTGTTTAGTTTGGTATTATATGAATTGAAATGTGTACAGGTTATGCACAGCAACTATAGCTCTGAAAGCATTAAACAATAAAGTCACATCTGACAAAGTTAGTGCCTTTGTAAGACATGAGATTAACTGATATAAAATGTTTCATGCACCAAGAACTGATATCTGAACAGTAATGTTGTGTAAACCACTGTTTTCCACACTGTGCTATGTCAAAAGGTATGTATTAGAATGTATGTCTAAGAATGTCATAATTATAAGGTCAGATTGTAAACCAATAGAGTATTAGACAGAAGACATTCAAGGAAAAGACATCAGTTTCTCAATAGCATGTTCTGATGAAACACAAAACCTTTTGTTGTATTTTATGCACAAACAGGCACGGTTTGAATCCCAGGAGTGGTAATAAGCTGTATGCATAATTTCACCTAGGATGTTGTGAATATGTGTAGAAACAGTCAGGTAGTGTTAACAGAAATTTCCTCCATGGGTCTGCTAGGTAAGAAAAGGTATAAAGTAGCTATAAGAAGGCTGTAGTTATACTGTGTCCAACACCCATGGTCCAACCACAAGACTGCAAATGACAGCAAGATAAGTACATGCACCAAGTAGTCTCCCCCAAAAAAGTTCAAGTGTCATGCTGTTACAGCTACTGGTCCCTGCTGCCAACAACCAGGGTAAACAATAGAAATCAAGGCAGAATATGGCAGTAGCACACACACACACACACACACACACACACACACACACACACACACACACACACACACACACACACACACACACACACACACACACACACACACACACAGTTTGAGTCCACATATGTAACCGTGACTATGTGAATATGGGTAGAAACAGTCAGGTAGTGTTAACAGAAGTCACTTCCACAAGTCTGCCAGATAAGAAAAGGTATAAAGTAGCTATACAAAGGCTGTAATTATACATTGTGTACAAACATACCACTGCCCAACGCAAGGCCATAGATTGTTGTAATAATACCTGTAGAGTAATGATTACAGCAATGATCATTAATGCTGTGAGCACCAAGAATCTACATTTGTTAATTGGCATCTCTATCTCTCTCCCTCACCTTATCTTCACCAATAATCTAAACACATAAATGAATGGGTATCTTTTTCACCAAACCTACCATTGGGACATGTGTCCTATTGTTCTGCAAATATTGAAATGTTTTTCAATTAATGTTCCCTGTTCAAATACTATCATTGGTGGCCTGTTGCTATCAATGTAATCTGCATGCCGGTGTAATGCCCACTGTGGTTCCATACATGCATGTGTTTTGTTTGCTATGCAAATGTTTCACATCTGTTGTTGTTGGTTAATGGGAATACTCATGCATGCTGTTATAACTAATCCTGGAATGTGTTTTTTTATGACTAACCAACATATGATTTAAAACTGCAACACCATAGCACATCTGGAAAGGCCAATCCCAGTGGATCTGCCTCTCCTACCTCATCTGGCCATGGCACTGGGTGCTAGCATGTCTGGGATCCACCCCAGAACCTCCTCATCTGTTGGTCCTGCCCCACCTTCGGGTGGAATCACCTCAGGGGACAGGGCTCACCCTCCCAGGCATGAGTGCAGACAGGATCCTGTCACCCGAAGCCAGATCCAGGGTCTGGTGCATAGAGATCTCTGCAAATAATTGGGAGATCTGCTATGCCAGCTTGAGGGCTGCATGGTACATTTAGAGGGTCAGCCTGCCCCTCCTGCTCAGCACCCAGCACAGCCACCTATGGAGTTGTGAAGGTGCTGTAGTGATTGCCCATGGGTGGGGACCTCAGTACCCATTGTATCCATTTGGGGGCTCGTGGGTTGCCAATTACCAAACACCCTCCCCGTCCAAGGTGTTTACCCCCCACATGTGTCATATACTGCCCTTGTATGTTGTCTTGTCTGTCTTCCTACTCAGTCTACCTCCCCAAATATATGTACTATCCTTCCCCAACAACCCACTCTCAACTTAAAAAAGGGCAATTTGTTCACAAAAAAATTTTTGCCTCATACATAGCTGTCCATTTTGCACATTTGTTCACTGGACACATGTAATGTGGTCTAATTGGCTTCACAACACATTACTGTTGTCGTCACCCCATCTCTCAGGGGTTTGACTGTCCAAATCTACCTCCAAATTCAGTATATATGCACAGCTGTTGCTGTAGAAGAAATGGACAGCTATGGACCTTCCCTATATCCATCCTGCACATCCCTAGCCACCTTTCATATTGTTTTCCCTATTTGTTCCCCCTTTTTCACAATTTTCCTATCACCTTTTTTTTCTTTGCTCTTAAATAAATTAGCACAGGGGTAAGTGGGAGTAAGCAGTAGTAAGTGGGAGAAAGCCTGTTTGTGCAGTCCTATGTGATGCCTACACACATTAAACACTTTTAAGGTTGTCTATAAGCATAGTTGACCAGAAGTTAACATTGCTTACCGCTGCACAAACCTATGCAAACCTGCTTACAATTGCTTAAACATGCCTTAATCACTCTGTATCCAACAGCCCTTGTTCTTCCCAGCAACAAAACAATTAGCTCTTTAAAGTCTAGAACCCAGAACCCTACACAACATAGTCATAGCAATTTTCCACTAAGCCATCTGAACTGCAGACAGGTTCAGTGTTGTTTCAAACATATCATTCAGTAAATTCATTCAACAGTAGGGAAAATGTTTGTTAAAATTAGTCAAGTTTTCTACATATATATAAATGTATATGTGCATTGAGATGCATATATATATATATATATATATATATATATATATATATATATATATATATATATATATATATATATATATATATATATATATATATATATATATAGAAACCTATCATACATAATATATGTAGAGATATACATATAAAATATATACATATATATATATATATATATATATATATATATATGCATAAAAGTAAATAAATACATAGATATATATGAATATCTCTGTATGTACCTAAACCACATATATCTATCTATCTATATATATATATATATATATATATATATATATATATATATGTATATATATATATATATATATATATATATATATATATATATATATATATATATATATATATATATATCTATGTATGGATCTAGGACGTTTGATCGAAAGATCAAATGTCCAAATTCATTTAGGGCGAGCATACTTACGCAAAAGTGCTCTTCACCGAAGAAGCACTTTCCCGTAAATATGCCTGTTGCTGAGGCCATACTATGGAGAATATTAAAGTAGAGGGGGTGTGGGAGGGCACAACCCCCTGCAGAAAAGTAAATGTAGTGTTTTTTTTTTATTAACATGCTTTAACGAAAGCTCTTTTTTGATGAAAGCACTTTCATTAAAGTGTTTTCGGTGGTTATGGATTTGGAAGTTTGATCTTTCGATCAAACGTCCTAGATCTATATATATATATATATATATATATATATATATATATATATATATATATATATGTAGTGCAGTCAGTTATCCATACTCTGAACCTCTTACTGCAACAAATCTGTCCAAAGGTTGTCAAAATAGGGGCCAACTGGCACAAACTAGGGGCCTCTTTTAAATATTGCCCTTACTGCTCCGTCCCAGCAGCAACTATTGTGGCTTACAACAAGGTAACAATTCCTACCAAGCCTTGAACCCAGGGCCTTGTAAAATACAATCACAGAAATGTACCATTACATCATCTGACCTCTTTAAAATAGTGATGATTTTCTAAACATATCAGTTAGTACATTCATTCAACAGTAGGGAAAGAAGTCTGTAGAATCAGTCAGGTTCTCTATATATGCATGTATGGAGATGCATATATGTGGACAAATCTATGTATTATATATAGATAGAGATATACATCTAAAATTTATCTACATATATGCATACATATATATGTATATATTTGCATTTCTATATATATATATATATATATATATATATATATATATATATATATACACACACACACACACACACACACACACACACACACACATATATATACATCTATATACATACATAAATATATAACAGCTACAGACACATGCAATCTGAGGGTCATGCTGATGAACAGTAGAAGTCTAAATCTGAAAGTGCACTCATTGGAAGCACTCCTTCAACTGGAGAACATTGACATTTGTGTTGTAAGAGAGATCTGGTTAAAGGCAGCAGAAAGCACACCTGCACTATCAACCTATAATTCATTCCACACTTTTTGGCTGCAGAACTTGGATTGGATGGGAGTTAGGAAATTCATCCTGGGGATCACGTCTGTGGCTCTGCTTGACAGGGGCCCAGGAAAATCATTTTCTTGGGTGTCAAAAGCCAGGGTACCATTTGGCTAGGCTTAGATATACCCTAGGCTCAATAGCCTAGTAACTGCCTATGAACCTATGAACCTATGAAGCTCCAAAGTTGGTGATATTTCCATATTCATAAAGGATGCACACCTCCAGAGTGGTAGCCCAACACAATGCATCACAGATACTGCAGGTGTAGCTAACATTGGGTAAGACAGTGATTCAGGTCATAGCCTGCTATAGGTCCCCAACCATGTTCCAAGACTCACCCTCTACATTCCTGATCACTTTGCTTGACTTACAAAGCCATGTATGACCCAGCTCTGTTAGAAATGCTACATATAAAGAAATCCCAATCCCTCCACACTACATGTTCCACAGACCTCAACCTCATTACCACAATCAAGAGATTGTGTTGGAGGGACAGGTTCATAACCCAGAGACTGCCCATGTTATGGAATAGACTTTCCATACATGTCACATACATGTCAAACAGAGCACCTCACTGGTCCTCTTCAAGAGAAATCTTGATGAGTGGATGGGAAATATAATACTCACCCTGGGGATCACTCCAGTGGCTCTACTCAACAAAGGCACTGGGAACTAAGGTCAGGTGGCACCATGCCAGGGTAATCCTATGGGCTAGGCTTTTAAAGGCTTCAGGGCCATTAGCCTAGTACACACCTATGAACCTATGAACCCTGGAGAATATTAGTGTTCAACCTAACACTCTCATACTGGTTGACTTCAACTACTCCACCATTAACTGGGAATGCTACTCATGTACCAATGCACTTGCCTAATGTTTCCTGGAATTCATTAATTCCAGTGGCCTGGAACAGCTCATCCACACATCCACTACAGGTAGCAACATCATTGACCTAGTCATTACTAACATGGGAGACTGTTGCTGTACACCAATAGTCAACTCCTCACTCCTCAGATCTGACCACAAAGTAATCACCTTTGGAAATCCACATCCCTCCCACCCCCATGCAAAGGTAACCAACATGAAAAGCCTTTCCAAAGCTAACTTTGGCCTCCTAAAAACAGAGTTGGCTAACCTCATGGCAGCCATGCAAATGGAGACTAGTTGCATGACTGCTAAAATCAAACACCAATGCACTATGAACATGTACACAAATGCATGGATTCTGCCATACCCAATCGAACCAAGATCTTCACCTCCAAAAAAAAAGGAAGCTAATCTGGTGGTCTCTGGCCATAAAGACACTCTACAACAGAAGGAGGAAACTGATACGGAATAGGGTGAAGTCCCAAGATAGGAAAAAAACCCTCATCAGCCTCAAAGAAAAGTTGGGATCCCTCATCAAATACTATAAAGCTAGCTGTGGAAACAGACTTGCAGCACATAGTAAAGACAACCACAAGGCCTCCTAGAGTTATGAAAATAATCTCCGTGGCAATACCAAGATTTGTTCTGAGCTACTGAACAATGGTACCTCCTAGACTGAGCCAACAGATATTGCCAATATACTGGCTGACAGATTCAGTGCCAACTTTACCCCTCTCTCCACCCCCAAAGGACCAGTCACAATACCAGTACCCTGCCAGGCACCCAGTATTACTGCTGCACACGGTAAAACACCACTGTCCAAGGCCAAGAATATAGCTTCTATGGGACCTAACAATATCCCTGGCAGTGTTCTACATGAACTACAGAGTGACCTGACACCTCACCTGTCTGCCCTGTTCAATCACATCCTCACCTCAGGCTTTGTTCCTACCAAAGTGTGCACTGCTACAGTCACTCCACTCCACAAAGGAGATACTAAAGACCCTGGGAACTATTGCCCCATCAACCTGACAAGTCTGTTATGCAAAGCTATGGAATGCATCATCATGCACCTAGTAAAAAGGGATATGGGAATCTCCAGACTCAGGATCCCACACAGTTTGGTTTTATAAAGTGTAGGTTATGCCTACTCAATCAACCTGGTCAACTTCATTGAGTCAGTCACCCGAGCTGTGGATGAGGGCAAGGTGGCTCATACAGCCTACCTTGATCTGGCCAAAGCCTTTGATAACATTCCCCACTCAGGAATCATGCAAAAACTCACTAAGCTAGGCATCAACCCCTATATTACTAGGTGGGTTGCAAACTGGCTCACAGATAGAACTCACAGTGTGAAAATAGCTGGCTCCAAGTCAGACTGCCAAGCAGTCATATGTGGGGTCTCACAGAGTTCTTTCCTGGGTTTTCTCCTGTTTGGTATCTACTTTTTTGAAGTCCATGCCAACATGAAGGAACTCTGGCTGACAAAGACTGCATACAATTGCAGGTCGGGAGCTATTATTAACTACTCAATTGATGTTGGCATCCTACAGAAAGGCCTCACTGAGACTGATGACTGGTGTCAGAGCCATGGCCTTAAGCTCAATGTCAGAAAATGTGTTGTCATCCCATTTGGGATAAACCCTGTTCCCATGACTTACCACATCAGTGGTAGTCCCCTGAACACAGAAGGCATTATAACAGATCTAGGGACACAGGTTGACAGCAATGTCTCTTTTGACCAGCACATTGCCACTGTGGTCAGAAAGTCCTTCTGTGTGGCACATCTCATTACCAATGATTTTGCATCCAGGAAGGAAGAGATTATTGTCCCCCTGTACTCTTCTTGACAGAGTGACACAATTTATTTCAGCATACATAGTCTGATGGATGTGACGTATGAAAATGAAATGTATGTCATCATTTACTGGCAACAATCACCATATCATCACAGTGATTTACCAGAGAAATGAGAATAATCTGTAAAACAGACCAGAAATATGAGCAATAAACCGGGGCATCCTGAAACAATCCAGCCAGTTGAGAGGTATGCTGAGAATCCCTTACTGCAATGAATCTTGACCAAGGCTGACAGAGTGATTGGTGGAAGCCATGAAAATGGGAATGTATCTGAAGTACTGGCATAGGTAAGCTAACACAGTTGCTGCAGTAACACCCTCCTGTGTGCTCTAACATATATTTAGTGAAATAGCACCAAGTAATTGAAATATGAAATGTGTTATGGGTAATTACACATGTATTTGCAAATATATCACGCACTACAGGGATGTAAGAGCACTGAAAAACAGACAGCAGTGTGAACATGCATACCCACAGCCAGTATCACCACAGTCACAGTCACATACTGGTAAGTCAAGTGAACACTACAGTATACGGACTGTGTGAACAAATACATCATTGTTTGCCACTCACACACTAGCCCTACATAGAATGGCCCAATTCTCAGTGTAGTCTGAATCCTGACCATAGTACAGAACATGCCTCAGTCTGCTACTACAAACACATACAGCCAATAGACCAGCCATTACTCTTAATTTTACCCCCCTTCATACACAACCCAAATATATACACATTTCATGTGTACACAGTCCTAACAGTCTGTTAACAATGGCCAGACATACACAGACCTCTCAAATGTACAGTTCAACTCAGAATGTACAGCCACAGGACTCATATCTATGACCTCTTTCCTGACATGTCTGTGGGTCTAGTACATCACTGGGATGGTAGGAGGAGTGAGGGCAAGAAATAATGATACTAAATACCTCTGAGCCTCATTGACATCTGGACAAAGCCTGACATCATTTGGGGACAGAGACACAAACACAAGGGTCGATTAGACATATTGCTGTCATAAACTGAGACATTTGCAGATGTCATTAGGCTTGTTGTAACATATCCTTTATTAGGAATATGAAGTCAGGGATGCCAATAGATGTGAGCATTTACTGACTGCATTCCCAAGAGTCCCTGACTGATTTTCCAAGGACACTGTCTGGGGTACAGACAAAACATAACAGGCAAACATGTGGCCAGTCTGTGGACAGCATGCCAGTGGAGAGGTGTGTCAGAGACATATCACTGTCAGACGTGAAGTCACTCACTAAATGCATGTCCACACAAACTCTGTCAGTCTGTCAACCCACCATGTGTATAACAGCACTGATTACATAGAATCTGTTCACTATTCTGGGGATATGTCCCCCATGTTGTTGGGTTGTCTCCAAATGTCCTGTCCTGTGAAGTATTCCCACCTGTCTGTGAATGTGTAACTCACCATCTCTGTAATATTCCTCACACAGGCAAGGAAAAGGGGCAAGGCCCACTTGAAGGAATGCCCCATATGTTGGAACTAGCAGCAGTGTCCAGGCTTACAGCACAATACTATGTGGGCACCTACATAGTTGTATGGCCTTAGCAATACCTGATATCTGCACATCTGCACAGAGGACAGACAGAAAGTAGATAGGCACCAGGTTATGCATTAGGATGAATGTTTTGAAGGATAGAAGTCTGAAACCGAAATGTATGCCATTATTACATGACAGCAGTCCTAATGACATGACCAAAAAACATAGTAGTCTACAGTTAATATGATAATATCATATTAATATCCAATGAGCGATGCATAAAACCATATAGCTCAAACACCAAGAACAAGATAGTGTAGTAGTCAGAGTCCCAGCTTTACATACAGGGGTGCATGGTTCGAGTAACTCAATAGAGAATCTAATTTTACATGGAAAACCAGTGTTAAAAGTACTAATTTAATAATACAATATGTGTTAAATTATTTTTGTCAACCAGTGCACTTGTTACTGCTGTAACATGCAAGTGTGAGTTCATATAACATGTGATGCTACTCATGTATTAAAAGAACAAAAAACAAACAAACAAAATGTGATACTACTCATGTATACCCAAGTGACCCATACAGTATATTCACACCTCTTGCTACTGTAATAACAGCACATAGAAGCATGTTATGTACAGGAAATTAAATACACTTATGAAATGATGCCATTACTCTGTTATTTTATCAGATTGGAATGTGAGCAATGGTTACCATGGCTGAGCTATGTGCAACTGTCCAACATACCCCTGTATAAGGCAGCAACATGGCAGAACTGTGTGCATCCATACACACACACATCACCATCACAGCTAGGGCATATCCATACTTACACACATCACCTCTGCACAGCCCATGTAATACACAGCCCCCAAACCACAAACATGATGTCAACCAATTGGCTCAGCCTAGGCCTCTGGCAAACCCACACCACACCCTGTGCATAGGATGACACCTGTGCCACATCCCTGTCATCCATACCATCGATGCAGGGACATGCTAACATGGTTCTGATGCACAGGGGGAATTTAGTACAGTTTAGCAATGCGATGCTGTGTAAAGTGTTGTCAGCCAGCATGTTTAATGGTTACACATCAGAGAGTGTAGCTGTCCAGCCATGAAACATTATTGCTGTTATTAACACTGACTGACTATGGTCTCCATATTGTATTTTGCTTGTGTTCTAGGTGTCTGTCTGTCAGGAGGATGTAGCCCTGCAGTCCTTTTCTACAAGGGGTATGGCAGTGTGGTAACACATTGACTGTGTCATATCCAGGGTACAGCTGTGCACATTTAACAGGTCTGTATAACATTTATTGTATGTGCCACATGGGTGATAGGGCTAAGGGGTGTATACAGGTAAGTGCATGGTGGCTGATGTCAGCAGCTCTTGTACAGTGGACAATGGTAAGTGTGCTGGGTGGAACACACCAAAGGTTTATGAATACAACACACAGAGAATACTGCTCACACACACACACACACACACACACACACACACACACACACACACACACACACACACACACACACACACACACACACACACACACACACACACACACACACACACACACATACACACAATTGCCAGTACTAGGATCCATCGGTTCATAGTGTGTTCTAGGTGAATAGCCATGAAGCTTGTACAAGGCCAGGCTAAGGGAATACCCTGCCATCAGGCCACCTGGCAATAGCCCCCAGTGTGGCTGATGAGTATAGTCACTGGAGTGATCTCCAGGAGTGGGTGTTCTATTCCCCATCCACTCATCCAGACAAGCATTGCAGATGGCCAGTGATGTGAGCTGATTCACATGTATGTGATGTTTATTCCATACCATGGACAGTGTCTGGGTTGTGAACCTGTCCCACAAGCATGTTCTTTGTAGTATGGAAGTGTGATTGAGGTCTCTGGTGCATGTTGTGTGGACAAATTGGTATACTCAGATGTTGCATTCCTGACCGGAGTTGGTGAGACATGGCTGTGTACTTCAGGCAGTGATCACACCCATGTAGCCAGTATGGTACGGGGATTCATTTGAGGTATAGCAGTCTGTCCACACATGGCATGTGTGTAACACCTAGAATTATCTTTGTAGGATACATTTGCAGCCTTTTTACAGTTGTTGCAGGAGTCCAGTGTGTTACATGGTGAAAGGCCACTGTACACATTGAATGGCCTACTGAGGGGAGGGTTCAGGGTGGCCATGGCCTGCTACTTGCTGGATTACACACCCTTAGTCAGGAGATGTAACACATGGAAGGACTTTCTGATGCCAGTGGCACTGTTGTGGTTGACAGAGAACTCACTGTCAACCTGTTCATAGGTTCATAGGTAGGTACTAGGCTATCGGCCCAAGGGCCTATGTAAGCCTAGCCAACAAGGTTCCCTGGCTTATGCCACCCAAGAAAGTTATTTTCCTGTGCCACTGTCGAGCAGAGACACAGAAGTGATCCCTGGGGTGTATTCCTACTGTGTTACCCATTCTGTTATAACAACCTCACTGTTCAGTGGACTACCACCAAAGTATTATTTCATGTGACCCATGGTGTTCTCAAAGGGGATGGTGGCACATCTCCTGGCATTGAGTTAATGTCTGGGGTTCTGACAACAGTGGTAGGTCTCAGAGAGTCCTTTGTGTGTGATGTCAACATCACATGGGTGAGTAATGATAGCACCCACCTTACAGCTGTTTGAAAACATTGTCAGCCAGGGTGCCTCTATTTTGGCCTGTTCCTCAGAGGTGTAGATTGCAACCATGAGGGGACCCAGGTTCACACCCTGTGGGACTCAACTCATGTCTGGTCAGCAGTTTGACATGGGGTCCACTGAATTCACAGTGTGGGTTCTGTGAGCTGGTTTGCAGGCCACCTACTGATATGGGGTAGATACCTACCTGGGTGTGTTTGTTTATGATTCCTGAGTGGGAAGGTGTATCCCAGGATTAGATGTGCTGCCTATCTTGTCATCTATTCCATACTGTCACATAGTTACTGCACATGGCACAACACTTTTAGGGGTGCAGATTTTCTACACCTATCTCTACAGTGGTTGGCCTTGTAATGTGGATGTTGGGACATCTCCTGTGTGAGCAATATAATAAATTAGCAAAACCCACCCTGCATGGTTCCTGTTCTCAGACAAACACACCACCACCCACACAGGATACTATTATCTCACAGACACAAATGCACAGGCACTCGTGCCAGCACTGAGATTAGAACTCCTACCTATCTAGTTATTGCTACTACAGTGTTACACATGTATCACACACATCACAGAGCTTACAGGTAGAAGGGTAGCCATACATACTTCTAAGGTGAGTGATATCGGCAGCCCTTGTAAAGTGTGACACTTTAAAATGTAGTGGGTGTGGATGGACACAAAATGCTTTCACCTACAGATACACACACACACACACACACACACACACACACACACACACACACACACACACACACACACACACACACACACACACCTTGAAAGGACTGGGATTAGAACTCTTACCTAACTAGTTAGTTATACTATCTGCAGGACTGCTAAAGTAAATAAATGGGAAGTGTATTGAGTGTGAATGAGCCCAAAAGCTTTAACCTACAAACACACACACACACACACACACACACACACACATATATATATATATATATATATATATATATATATATATATATATATATATGTATATATATATATATATACATACACACACACACACACACACACACACACACACACACACACACACACACACACACACACACACACACACACACACACAAACACACACACACACTTTGATATTTTCAAGGACTTCAATTAGAACTCCTACTTAACTAGTTGTTTACACCAGAGTGTTACACAGTTATCATATGTGCCACAGAGCTTACAGTGCTGTGAGCTGGCCTAAGGGATCTTCCAACATGACTGACATCTCAGGACTGCTAAAGTACAGCAATGGGAAGTGTGCTGAGTGTGAATGGACATACATTCTTTGATTTTTACATTTGGCAGGACTGGGATTAGAACTCCTACCTAACTAGTTTGCTGAACTATAATAATATGCAGTCATCCCACATGCCACACAGCTTACAAGGCTATGAGCTGGCCAACGGGATCTTTTCAGGGTGACTGACATATGCAGGACTGAAAAATCAGATCAATGGGAAGTGTACTGAGTGTGATTGGGGCCAAAAGCTTTAACCTACAAACACACACACACACACACACACACACACACACACACACACACACACACACACACACACACACACACACACACACACACACACACGTACACTTTCATACTTGTAAGAACTGAGAATGGAACCCCTACCTAATGAGTTACATTTATACTAGAGTGTTATGCAGCTAGTGCTCATGCCACAGAGCTTATAGAGCTCAGGATGCCACAATATATGTTTAAAGTGACTGGCATCTGCAGGACTGATAAGGTAGGGTAATGGGATGTGTACTGGGTGTTATAAGCATGTTATTTTAGGTATAAGCTTTTTATTTCCGAGATCTTACAGACACTTCTCTAAGTGTAGGAGCATGCCCAGTGCGACCTTCTATAGTACATGTGGGACTCCATTCCAGAGATTGTTGTACTCCAGTCCAGGGATTTTTGTGCTACAGCCATACATCTCTGCCTGTTAGTGCATGATATCTGGGGACAGCCCTATTTCAATGAGGGAACTTTAGACCATACATAGGGTGATTGTGACTATTTCTCTTATTACTTTATGGGGTACTAGAGTTAGAGGGTTTGTTTTTGCAGATATTTTATCTGCCATATTTGATGTTTAACACTGTGTTTCTTGTTTCAGTACCTCCAGACGTACCTCCTCAGATCATTACAGAGGAATACAGCCTGGATGATGCACAAACAATTATAATAGGTGAAATGCTAGACATTCTTGCACAATCCAGCCTGTTGAGATGTGTGGCTACAGACAATTAACTGCTGATACTGTGGAAATGGTCAAGCACCTTGTTGATATACTAGGATGGCGGGATCTGTGTGCATTTCTCTTTGGGCATGGCTTGCTTACTAGTCCATGGTTGAGTATTACAAGTCAGGCAGGATCAGGGTGAGATGTGGACTCCAGATAGATTTGTAGAGGGTAAGATATGTGGTGTTGTGGGTAGCTGAGTCAGATATGCTGGCCTGTAGCTACCTACAGTTTGCATAGGGGTGGTGTGAAGGGTTGCCCAGTCTTGGGAGTCTTGTGTTTCTCAGACTGTTTGACCAGACTAGAGGTGTGTGCCTCTCTCACATATATGTATACCCCCACATCATTTGCCTGGGCCACCCACATTTTGGAGTCATGTGGTTGTATGGGATGAGTGATCAAGGAAGGCTTGTTGTGTTTTCCCCATGGCTATGGGGCAGGTTTCTGTGGGTGCAGACAAGTTACCATCTTCTAGGGTTGTGACTCCCTGCAATGGGTGCATTCCAATGTTTAGACTCCTAGCCATACCTCTCAACTGTAGAGGGTTTCACTTGAATGTGTAAGTTCATGGCTCATGTATCTCATCAGTTACCCATACAGGTGTGGTTTTCAAGCTAGTGTTTTGCAACTCACTCAGGGTTGAAGTCAGATATTATTGTCTGTGAAATTGCAGTTTCAGACTTCATACCCTTCAGACATTCCATGGTATTAAAACACTTTTCCACTATATCATCTTTGGTACATCGTTATTGCAGGTTTTCCCATGTGTCCTTCTCTTTGGACCTTTATCACCCCATTATTTGTGGTTTTGTCCAGATATCTGGGTTTCTGAGTTTGGAAGGTATGCTCCTAGCATTTAGCAGGATGGCCAGCTGTAGCAGATGCAGCCCATCTCTATCATGGCAGTGCTTTCTGATGAGGATATGTTCTCTGGCTACGTGGCAGGGGACACTCCTAGGATGGCACCAGTAAGTGGGCTAAGCATTGCTGACACTTGCTTTCTATTTGTATTGAGCCATCACTCTGGGTGACAGCTGTGTGCTGCTTACAGCTAGGGATATGTTACTGCATTTCTATGGGACTGTGGGGGGGCACACCTATACACACTACACATTTGCAGAAGCTTTGCTGTTATTTGCTTAACATTTTGGTCACATTTAGCATAGTGATGTGCCCTATCGTTGAGACTACAGGCATATCAGTAACATCCACAGGTCAGATTGTTCTACTATACACATGTTTAAGTTTGGACTTCTTAGCTTTCAGAGCCATACTGCCACTGCCAGAGCTGCTGTGATATCACAATTGTAGGTCTGTAGGTGCGGATTTCATGGATGTGATCATTTGGTGTCCTTTTCCACACATTTCCATATAGTTTTCTACAGCTGATCTGCTGGATGAGGCTTGGGTTGAGTGTGAGACCCCCACTTTGACATCCATGCATGTGACCTATGACCCCCCCCCAGTTATTTGGCTCAACATATATACTGTAGTCGTATTTCTGAACTACAGTGATACTGCATATTGTGGGTATGCCAGTACTGGGCATACACTTCCTGCTGTCCCACATAGCTGTCAGTTGTCTGGTGCTATCCCAGTAAGCCACCCCAATCCCTTGCATGCTTGCAGCAATGCCATGGATATGCTATCAGAACATTCTACTCCATTCATTCATTGTTAAGAAGATTGACTTACCTTGTGCCTGAGGCAGTTGTGAGGATGGAGTGTGAGGGATGACTATGTTAGATGCACACAGTACACTGCTTATGCATCATAAGGTATAAGTGGTGTGATTTTTGGCATCCATTTCACTGTGTATGAGAGATGGAGAGAGATATCAGTCCCTAGGTCCCTACAGTGTCAGTGTATGTGCTACGTGTTTCCTCTTTGCTAACGACAGGGCATACTGGGCTCGCTTCCATCTGCCTAAAGGGGCAGGCTCAGGATGTTCCTCCTCTGAGTCACTCTGTGCCTATGAAGGCCTTGGCAATGGTGGGGGGGGCTGTGTCGCCCTTCCCCATTTTGTTCCTGCTGCAGCTGTTTCCACAGGATCAAATTTTGTAGTATGGAGCATACTATGACCACGTGGCACATGTGGCTGGAGAGTACTGCAAGGCTCTACCGGATATGTCAAGGCAGAAAAAAACATGACTTGAGCATCCCAAGCACATGCACTATAATGATCCTGGTTTGTGTGTGTGCCTCATTATGGCATTCTTGTGTTGGTGTGTGTGCATTTCTGATGGGTGTCATCATCCACAGCTCCAGTGCATAGCCAGCATCCTCCACTAAATGGCCATATGGGATGTCCCCCCTGGAAAACCACTGATACAGCTGTGAGGAATGCTGATGTGGGAGTCGTGATAACTTCCAGGGCAGCCAGCACACACATTCATGTTAATGCCCTGGGCATCACACATGACCTGGCTGTTGATGGAGTGGAACCCCTTGGAGTTTATGTAGACCCTGCCTCGGTCACCTGGTGGTGCTTTGATGTGGATGTGAGTGCAGCCTATGGCACCCAATACCTCCAGGTAATCTGCTACATGGTGCAAGAGATGCATATTGTCAGTCAGATCCTCACAGGTGCTGGGCAATTTAATAATGTGCTATGTGGCATGTTTTCGCATGGCATCCAAGAACTTTTGGGGTATCCTGGTTGCAGATGCCTGTAAGACCCCCATGATATCCCCAGTTGCTATTTGGAAAGTACCTGTAGCTAGTATTCTTAGAGCTACACATATCTTGGTATCCACTGGGATGGGTTCGCCTCTGTTTGTTCTGGATGTGAGGTGAGGCCAGCACAACTCCACAATTTGCTGCTGCATGTCCCTGTCCACCCTGCAGTGCTCTGCAATCTCCAGCTTATGTAGCCCCTGGTAGATTACCCTGTGCCAGAACACTCTTCTCCTCTTCCTTATAAGTCTTGGGTGGTTGTCAGCATTGTCCTCTTCACCACCCTCAGCCTCTTGCACAAACTGGTGTAGGAGAGCAACAGCAGCCCCTAATATTGTGTTAGTTTTGTCAGGTAAAATTTCCCCATCTGTGTACACCGGTGGTGTAGATTTTGTGGGAAAAAACAGACTAAATGGTGCTTGCATAGTTTATAGTGGTGTGTTGCAAATGCTGCCTGTGTGATTGGCTGAGTATTATATATTCCACCTGCCAGCTCTATTACTTGTATTTGAGTGCCTCTATTCTGCTATGTCCCTTTTTTTCTTGTTCCACTTGCCATTTCCTATATTTTTTTTTTTTTTTGTGGTTTAAATCCCGGTGCACGCCACACACACACACATTTAGGCAAGGTAAACAAAGCTATACCACCTTGGACACACCCCCTTGCTTACATATACACAGTGCTGCCATTTCCTGTGTTTTTTTTATTTTTCTGGCTTAAGTCCCAGTGCATGCTACACAAACCCATTCAGCGAGTGTAAACACTGCTGAAAAGGAAATGGCCTGCCATGGCCGCGAACACGCTTAGCTAAGCACAGTTAAGCTAAGTAGGATACCCCCCCACACACACATGCTTAGCTATGTTTAGCTATGTACAAACCCGGGCAACAGAGCTCCAATGTGCTTACAGCAAGCATGACACCCCCCTTTTTGATGTAATTTACTTCTCATGCTTATACGGCCATATTAGAGCACCTGCACAGTTAGGTGGAGTCTGACATTTAGAAGAGTACGATTCCCCTTATTTGCATACCCCAGTGCCTTACTCCATAGTTATTGCACTCATACTGAACCTTTCCCCTTAGCAACCACTGTTCCCTGGTATTGTTTTCATTCTGCATACCATTGACTATAATGGCAAAATGCAGATTTCCCTGAAAATTTCTTTTTCACATTTTTTTTAATTTATTTTCAACACGATCCCATTTGCATGCTGCTTCCGTACACTTAAACGGCCGCGACTGGTCAAAAAATAAATAAAAGTTTTATTTTATAAAATTTAAGCTATTTTTCATGACAATGACCATATATTTGGCCATTGTCATGGCTACTAAATATAATACATGCTTTCTTTTGAGCTGCGATGCCTCTGTTTTGTAATTTGCAGAAATGTATTCAGTTAGTAACTGAATACATTTATGCAGATTGCACTATTCCTGCACAGACACCTGGCTGCTTCCTGGATTGCTATTTCACCTCATTTGCATGGTTTTCACCAGCAAATGAGATAATTAGCATATAACAGTGGTGTCCATGCAGGAATAGTGTAGGAGTGCTCGTGGATGTCCCAGGAGCTTGATCCTGTATTGCTAGTCGGCCATATTGCATGCAGCAGCTCTTGCACTATTCCTGCACTCCTTGCTGAACTTGCTGAATCTGGGGGTACTTCTCCCTTCCCTGATTCAAACTTTAAGATCACCAGCTTCAGGAGAAAAAAATACTTGATTCTGCTAGGAAACAAGCAATTTAATCTGTAATTTACCATGATTAACTGCATCTCATTTAGTCAGGACACAAATAATCATAATTAAGAGTGTTAATACTAACATTTATTGAATTCTAAAACAGTTGCTAAAAATGCCATATACTATAAAATAATTTATAGTTAAGCCATCCTGCACTTAGTGAAAGTGGGGGTTCTGTGCCCACACCACATTATTATTGTTTATACTAACTCAGAGGTAATAAAAGATCAATGAAAAGGGAAAAGATATAAAACACATGCAAAACTGATTGTTTCCCTGTTCTCCATCTCCCTCATCCTGAAACCAAATCAGGGTATCTGTTATATAAGACGTTCTAACATATTAAAATAATTACAAAAAACCCAAAGCATGTAGTGTTGTCTCAATTATATTTTATGTTCTGATAAAGGGGCATGTAATAAACCACGTTCCTCCCACAGTTTTCCTGAAGTTGTGTCACCTGGACTTGGAATATTTAAGTAATGGCAAAGTGTGAGGGTCTTAGCTCTTGTAATAAGGAGCTGCTGTTGCACTGGGGGTGGGCTGCCCTCTTACAGAAATATATCAAACTTTAGGATTTTGTCATATTTGGCAATAATACAGTCAATGTTGCAGCTGTGGTGCCATTTACTAGTTGTGATTGAATTTCTTTCACTGTTATTTTAAATATTTTGAAATATATTAGCCCTGTGAATTCACTATTCAGATATCCCAGAAAGGGTTGTCATTAATTTATCATGTACTGTATAATTTAGGGAGCTGTTAATGTCATTTAATGTACTTAACATATTTTAGTTCAGCCCTCATGCATTATGGTCTCCCAAGAAATATCAAAGATTTGGCCATGACTTCATAAAACTATTTTCAAAGGACCATAAATAGAAATTTGCTGAAATTAATGTTTTGGTAGATCCTACACCCTACCTGCTGCTTCATATAATCACATCCACGGCTGATATTACATGAAGATATAGCAATGATGTTCTTCGTGTTTCACTGTTGCAGTCATTATGTTAGGGTAATCTGCTGGAAGGTTGCCCTCAGTCGGCCTGATTAACAAAGTCTTGGGTTCTGCGTCGGTTGCTGTCCCTTCTTCCATGACGTCAGGTCATCAGGGATATAAAACATGCAGCCAACACCATTATATCAGTCTTTCTTGCCGCACGGTGCCCGAAGCAGAAGCAGCTCGCAAGTGCCGTTTGGCCGACTCCTGAAATTTTCGTTTTCGAGTTTCAGAACCAAAGTCTTCAACTAAAAGCTAAGTACCCTGTTGGGGAAACCTTTTCTTGCTCCTTACCGATGTTAGTAAAAGTTAATAATTGCATTACCTGTGGGAAGCAAATACCTCATAAGGATTTTCATTTGTACTGTATTCCTTGCCTAGGCCCTGACCACAATGTGCCTTGTTGTCGGTTTTGTGCTAAATTTAATCAACGCACAATTAAACGTCGGTATATTTTTGCTTCTAAATATTTTGGCTCAAGATTTAATTATCCAGAAATGTTGTCGGTTAGCAATCCGACTACCGGAATACCTAAAAAAATGCAAAGAGAAAGACAGAGACAGACCGTTGAGGTCCAAAACCGATGACGACGCTTCTCCTAAGCCAGTCACTGGTTTGTCGGTACTCAGTGAGGCACTTTCGCAGCCCCTGATACCTGCTACTTCTGATTCGCAGGCCTCTACTGAGACCCATTCAGAGTCTGGTATGCTGGGAGATGCTTCAATTATGGAACCCGCGGATGTCTC
Source organism: Protopterus annectens (assembly GCF_019279795.1). Taxonomy (NCBI): domain Eukaryota; kingdom Metazoa; phylum Chordata; order Ceratodontiformes; family Protopteridae; genus Protopterus; species Protopterus annectens. The sequence continues at coordinate 1,867,340,620 of NC_056739.1, forward strand.
TACCTTAGATGGGTCCGGAGCTGCTGTGCAGGCACCGGCTTCTGAGGGTGTTTTCAGGCCTACAGATTTGTATATTAGACCAACGCCATCTTCAAAACTAAGGCCAAAATCTAAATCTATGCCTAAAAAAATGATACTTGGGCCACATGTGCAGGCCCCTATGCGTAAAAAATGGTTTACTATTGGATTGTCGAATCTCACTCAGTCGACTGTTGTATTGTCGAATGCATTAGGTCGGAAATGGAATTGTCGAAGACATTATAATCAATCGAGGAATGGTTTTACCATGGGCTGAGGTAGGTGTACAGTATTTTTCCCTACTACAACCAACTTCCCTACCTCGACCCATGGTAAAACCGTTCCTCGAATGATTATAATGTCTTCGACAATTCCGTTTCCGACCTAATGCATTCGACAATACAACAGTCGACTGAGTGAGGTTCGACAATTCAGTAGTAAATCGTAAAAAACAAATGATCAAAATGGCTGTATATTTAATTACTCTGATCAGGGGTAGCCAGCCCCCTCCTTCTAAGAGGCCTAGGCAAGATATTGATTATGAATCTTCTGAACAGGATTCTATTTCTTCTGACTCTTCTAATGAACATGATTTGTCTATCCCTACTTATGAGGACTCTGATGCAGAGGATTCCATCCCTTCTGCTTCTTCTCCTGAGGATTTTTCATTTGGGTAAACTTTACATGCCTTAAGGGAATATTTCCACTGGGAAAGTCAGGATTTCTCTGAATCTAAAAAGCGACTTAGGGATTTTCTTCTTCTTCCTCAGCATAGGCCTTTGGCTATACCTCCTGTTCTAGACATTGTTGATGATGTTTTTTCAGAATCTAGTATGACTCCTGATTCTCTGCCTCAGGCTCCTTGTAAGCCAAACAGATACTACAGGGTTCCAGACTCCCACAAATTCCTTTTAAAAAATCTTATTGCTGATCCTAAAACCATTTCTCAGGGTCCCAAGGGCATTAAGGCCTCTACTGCTAAAAATCCTACCCCATCTGATAGAGATTCCAGGGCGTTGGATAGATGGGGTAAGAAGGTTTACATATCTGCAACCTTGGCAATCAGGGCTTTAAACTGTCAATTTCATATGCTTAAATATCAATAGCATATCATGGGACTACTTAAGCAGAAAATAATGTTAATCTCTGACTGTGTGGAAAATAAAGATTTGCAGGACTTATTACATTCAGCTGAACAAGTTGGAAAACATACTTTGCAATGTGGTTTTGATTCCTTGGAGGCCTCTTGCAGGGCTGCTGTAACTGGATCTGTGCTAAGAAGGCATGCTTGGCTGAAAGAGCAAACTCTGCCTGACCATGTTAAAGCAAAATTGTTGGATGCTCCTTTACAACAGGACAGTCTCTTTGGTAATAAGGCTGAAGAAGTGTTAAAAAAGATGGAAGATAAAACTAAATCAATGTAAACTGTGAAAGATTTCTTACAAGTGCAGCCTCGAAGATTTAGTAGGCACTGGCCTACTAAGAACTGGTCCTTTCAAGTCCCCTCGAGAGCCACTCAAGTCAAATCAAGACATTCCAAAGGCTCTAGGTTTCAGTCACAAGGAACTTTTAGAACAAAACAATGGGGTGCCTCCACCTCCAAATCTGGAAGCAACAAGGCACCTCCCTATGGTAAACAGTCTCAATGACTTCCCTCTACAGTCACCAAGCACTTACCTTTTAGCCGCCCCTTTGGGGGGAAAACTGGCACTTCATGCACGAAACTGGCAACTTATTACCCAGGACAAATGGGTTTTAAATATAGTATCACAGGAATACAGATTTCATATCCACACATTGCCAATCCCAAATGAATGGTCAGATCTGCCCCCCAAATCAGTGGGCAGAGGCCCAGAAACAAGTTCTGTCCCTCATGAACATGGGGGCTATTCAACCAGTACCAGAGGAAAAGGGACAAGGTTTCTATTCCAGACTTTTCCTGGTACCCAGAAAAGACAAATCATGGTGTCCAATTCTGGACTTATCCACTCTAAACACATTTCTGGACATTCCAAAATTCAAGATGCTGACTCTTCAACAGCTACTACCTATGCTAGGCAAAGATGCCTGGTTGGTAACTCTAGACTTAAAAGGGGCTTACCTACATATCCCAATCAGGGAATCTTGCAGAAGATGCCTCCACTTCAAAGCAGGCTACTTGCATTACCAGTTCTCTGCATTGCCCTTTGGCTTATCTACTGTGCCCAGGGTCTTCACAAAGTGCCTGGCACCAGTAATTGCATTTTGCAGGCAAAGAAATATTCAAATATATCCATAGCTGGATGATTGTCTAATTCAGGTAGAAAGCAAGGACATTCTTCTAAAGCATCTGACATTTGTAAAAAGGGTTCTAACTTGTCTAGTGTACACCATAAACGAAAAAAAAATCACAACTGGTACCCTCTCAGAAAATTACATTCCTGGGTGCAAGCTTGAATACAACTGCCCAGATGACTTGCCTCACGCCAGAAAAGCAAATTCAATTGGTGACTTACTTCATACAGGTGGCCACAAAAACTCTGCTATCTGCAAGACAAATTCTGTAAGCCTTGGGGTTCATGGCCTCCTGCATTCTTCTAATTCCATATGCAAGACTGCATATGAGGAAACTTCAGTGGTACTTAAAAAGTTTGTGGAGTCAACATTGTCACAGTCTGGAAACAATGATTCCTATTATACCTTGCCTGCAACTAGAGTTCCTATGGTGGGCAGAGGCCTGCCACCAAACAAGAGACTGCCATTCACTCCACCCCCCTGCCGGCCAAACCTTGACTACAGGTGCATCAGACTATGCTTGGGGAGGGCTCATCTGGCAGGGAAGTGCATTCAGGGCAAATGCAGCCCAAATCAAATGCACCTACATATCAATCAGAAAGAGATGCTAGCTGTACAGAATGCACTGACAGCCTTCAAGGACTACCTTCATCCAGGACGACTAATGATAAAGACAGACAACACCACAGTTATGTGGTACATAAACAAGCAAGGGGGTACACATTCCAACCTCCTTTGCAGACTAGCCATGGCTTTGTGGAACACGGCCTTGACCTATCAAATACAACTACAAGCTCAATTCCTGCCAGGAAAGCTAAATACTTTGGCTGATGAACTAAGCAGAAATCTTATGGAAACACACAAATGGAAACTGGAACCACAAGTTTTCAACATGTTGACATGCAAATGGGGAAGCCCAGACATAGATCTTTTTGCCTCACCCCAGAACTATCAGTTGGACAAATTCTGCACAAGAATTACTCACAAATAAGCTTGGAAATTGGATGCTTTATCATTCAGCTGGAAAAACCTATCAGTCTATGCTTTTCCCTCCTCTGCCTCTGCTCTCCAAAGTTCTACTAAAAGTCAAACTGGACAAACCAAAAATTATTCTGATTGCTCCAGACTGGCCTCACCAACACTGGTACCCACTCCTGCGCAATGTGTCACACCTTCCTCCATGGCACCTGCCTCAGACACCTTACCTACTGTCTCAGCAGAACTATCAAATTCAGCACACTGAGCTCCAAATTTTGAACTTTGCATAGGTTCATAGGTTCATAGGTTTATACTAGGCTATCTGCCCTAAGGCATTTATAAGCCTAGCCCAAATTATTGTGGCTTACGCCACCCCTTATATGAAAAAATACTGTGCCCATTAGTTTGTTGTGCCTCTGTCCAGCAGTGACCCAGAGATGATTCCCGGGGTAAACCTACGATCTCCCATCCACAGGTCTAGATTTCTCTTGAACAGAGTCAGCGAGGTGCTCTGCCTCACATGGACCGGGATTTTATTCCACAGCATAGGGAGTCTCTGAGTGATAAATCTATCCCTCCAGCATGTCCTATTTATATCCGTGCTAAGGTTTAAGTCGCTTGCTCTAGTGGTTTTGGTGGATTTGGATTTTTGAGGTGGAGCATGTCCATTAATTCGGTTGGACATGGCCTTGTATGTCAGGCACATGTCACCTCTGAGCAGACGGTATGCGACTGAATAGAGCTGGAGTTTCTTCAATCTGGCAGCATATGACAGATTTTGGAGTCCCTTTATCCTTTTGGTGAGGAACTTTTGGGGTCTCTCCAATTGCTGCAGATGTCGGGTGAGATACATCCCGAATGGGGCATTGTACTCGATCATTGGTCTGATAAGTGAAGAGTACAGGGGAACAATGACCTCACTAGATCTGGATGTGAATCCCTTCATGATCAGGTGGGCAATGTAGAAGGTCTTTCTAACCACTTTAGCAATGTGAGTGTCAAAGAAAGGCCACTGTCAACCTGGGTCCCCAGGTCCCTGATAACCTCTTCTGTGCTTAGTGGATTGCCACCTATATGGTAGCTTGGGGTTACCTTGTTTTTCCCGAAGGGTATGACTATACATTTTCTGGCGTTTAACTTCAGGCCATGGCTCTGGCACCAGCTATCTGTTTCCGTGAGTCCCTTCTGAAGGATATCCGTGTCCGATGCACTTTCCACTATGGCCCGGTTTGCAGTCATCTGCAAACTTTGTCAGCCAAAGTCCTCCCATGTGGGCCTGTACTTCTGAGAAGGAGATGCCAAACCATAGGGGCCAAGGACCGAGCCCTGTGGGACACCACTTGTGACCGGCTTGGAGTCTGACACAGCGCCAGCAACTCTAACCCTGTGGGTTCTGTCCTTAAGCCAGTTTGCAACCCATCTTGTGACATATGGGTTTACATTTAAGCTGGTAAGTTTTTCTACAATACCCGAGTGGGGTATTGTGTCGAAAGCCTTTGCAAGGTCAAGGTAGGCTGTATGGACTGCCTTTCCCTCATCAATGGCCTTGGTGACTATTTCAAGAAGTCGACCAAGTTCAAAAGGCATGATCTTCCCTTGACAAAGCCAAACTGGGTCGGGTCCAATGTCTGCAAGTCCCCTATATCTTTGTTTATGAGCTCCATTATGATCCTCTCCATAGCTTTGCAGACTAGACTTGTTAAGCTTATGGGGGTAATTACCAGGGTCCGTGAGGCCACCTTTGTGGAGTGGGACCACAGTTGCCGTCGCCACTCCTTGGGCACGTATCCTGTGGTAAGGCTGAGATTAAACAGCTGCCTTATGTGCGGGTTTAATTCCTCATTTAGCTCGTGTAGCACACAGCCGGGGACATCATCCGGTCCCATTGATGCTGTGTTTTTAGCTTTAGAGAGAGCAGCTTTCACCTGCGCATTTGAGATGTCCGGGAGGCTACACTCGGCTGGGATAGTTATCTCTCCTTTAGGGGAGAGGGGTGAAGTTTGCACTGAACCTGTCTGCCAGTATGTTGGCAATGTCTGTGGGTTCAGTGATTTTTGTATCATTTTGGACTAATTCTGAGCATATCTGTGAGTTTCCACCCAGGTTCCTAACATAGCTGAAAAAGGCCTTATGATTGTCCTTGAATCCATGGCAATTTTTCTCTCAAAATTGGCCTTAGTTGATTTTATGAGTGCTCGTATTTTTTACTAATAATGATCAGGGGTGACTTCCCTTTTATGGATTTTGTTCTATCATGTAATAGCTTTCTCCTCTTATTGTAAAGTTTGTTAATGGCTGGGGTCCACCAGACTGGACGTTTGCCCTTTGTGGAAAGAGTCTTGGTTTTATTTGGGATTGCCTGATCCATGCAGTCCTGGAGGTGTTCATAGAAGGCATTTGTAAGGGCTTCCGGAGCTTGGGTTGTGGTTTCCTCTGACTCAGGGGCCTTGAAGGATACCACACCAGTCTTGAGTAGTGTGAAGTTTGCTTTAGAGAAGTTCTTCACTATGGTCTTTTTGTTTGGGGTGGGGGCGGATGTGGATTTCCAGTGAGATTAGTTTATGATCAGATCTCACCAATGAGGGATATACTTCGGTGTGGAGCATTTTGTCCCCATGTTTGTGACAATGAGATCTAGTATATTTTCTCCTCTCGTGGGAACAGTAACTAGCTGTTCCATGGCATTTGAATTTATGAACTCCAGGAACCGTTGGGCTAGAAAGTTAGGGCTTGAGTAATGTTCCCAGTCTATATTCGGGTAGTTGAAGTCTCCCAATATGATGGTGTTTGGAGATACATTTATACCCTCCAGTGTCTTCAGGAAGGCTGTGTGGGGTTCCTGAGTTTGAGAGGGTGGCCTGTAGCATGCTACAATTTGTAGAGCAGTTTTGCCTATGGTTAGTTGCACCTGGATGGTTTCAAGCTTCATGCGTTGCCACGAGCCTGGAGGTGTGAGTATCCTTTATGAATATGGATGCACGCGCTCCTTTTGTGGAGTGGTCCGGCTTTTGGGGCCGGAACGCATGATATGAGGTAAAACCTAATAGTGCCGGGCTGCTGTCAGGAGCCTTGAACCAGGTTTCAGTTACAGCACAGACATCGATGTTCTCCATACTGAGAAGGGCCTCGAGTGCGTGCATTTTGAGATTTAGACTTCTGGCATTGAGCAGCATTACCCTCAATTTCTTCCCATTTTTGTTTTCTAGGGTGGTAGGTTTAGAATTTGAGCCTTGCCTAAAAAGGCACTATGGGGTGGCAAGAGCCTTAGCCAATATCCGAATCCCAGGGGTGACAGGTGCAAGCCGTCCCTTGAAGCAGCGTGGCTTGTCAAGCATGTCATCCCAGGCAGACAGACACTGGATCCCTTTGAATGACACCAGACATTAAGCCAATTGTTAAAGCTGATCATCTTGTCTCTATATTGTGGCATCATTCTTGGTGAAGGAAGGATACTGCTCAGGGTTAGGGTCATACCTGCCTGGGCTACATAATCAGAGAGCTCCTCTATGTCTCTTTTCATGTAGTCCAGGGAGGTACGTCTCAGGTCGTTCACACCAGCATGGACAATGACTGTGTCATATTTGTACTTGCCGTGGAGTGACCAGTGCTTGTGTTATGTGGCGGATTCTAGCGCCCGATAGGCAGCTTACTGTGACCCTCTCCTTGTTCAGCCTGGTGAGTGGGACGTCAGTGTGTCTGACTATGGAGTCACCTATGACAAGTATGTTTGGTGTTGTATTTGGCCTTAAGGGCTGTGACTGCTTTGCACACTGCTTTTGTGGTTTATGTGTTGCTTGTGGGGTGTCTTGAGGTAGCAGTTGTTTGGGTGTCTGCTTTGGAGGCCTCTGCTGTTTAGGTAAATTTTTACTCAGAGCCTCCGAGTATGTCTTTGTGTGTTTATGTGTTTGATTCAGTGGAGTGGTAGCATTATGTGAGGCTGGTTTTGTGGTGTGTGTAGTTGCCTTCTCCTCCTGTCTGGTCTTGCCAGTCCTGAGTTGAGAGAGCTCAGCCTCCAGTTTGGCTAAATAGCTGCATCTCTCAAGTATTTGTGTTATGTGGGAGGAGGAGAGGGTTGTCTGTGTACATGAGGCAGTTATAACATTGCCTCAAGATTCCCAGATTCACCAGCTGGACCGGAGAGGAGATTGACAACTGACCTTTGGACATGCTAGAATAATATTGGGAAATCCTTAATTGAAAACAAGGGCCAGTGGGGAGTGAGGGTGTAGTGCTTTTAATTTTTAGTGCTGACTTATATAATTGCTTTAGTGAGCAAGTGCCAGGTAGCTTGAGTGCAATGTGTTACAAGTAACTAAATGCAAAAACGACAAACAGTAACTTTCTTTCAAGTGAAACAAGGAAATAAGCATGGCTAATCAACTAATTTCACCCTTGGCATCCCTCAGCAAACCTGTGATGGATGTCATTTTGGAGGCTAGATGGCCTAGTACTAGAAAATCTTATGCTGACAATTGGAAAAGATTCTGTGCCTGGAACCAATCACAAAGAATAAGCACAGCAATGCCTAATATTCCTCAGATTCTGCAATACTTAACTGAAATGCTTCACAAAGGCCTATCTTTTTCTTCCATAAAAATCCATGCCTCTGCCATTTCAGCTCATTACAACACAGAGCCTTCCCTCTTCTCTCATTTTCTGCTAAAGCAGTATCTCAGAGGGGCCAAAGATTTAAGACCTCCCAGGAGAGCACCAACTCCTGCATGAGACCTCAATTTTGTTTTGGAAAAACTCACTCTCCCTTCTTTTGAGCCATCTGCTACTGCAGACCTAAAATTTCTCTCCTGGAAAACAGCTTTCCTTTTAGCAGTCGCTTCAGCTAGAAGGATTTCAGAATTACAGGCTCTTATGGCAGTGGAGCCTTTCATTATTTTTCATCCGGACAGGGTAGCTCCCAAGACCAATCCATCTTTCATGCCTAAGGTGGTATCCAGTGTGGCTCTTAATAAGACCATTCATTTGCCAACTTTCTTCCCCAATCTACAGAACAAGGGTGAGCAGATTCTGCATTCATTGGATGTACACAGACAACTTAGAGTCTACTTAAACAGGACAAAATCTCTAAGAAAATCTGAACAACTATTGGTGGCATTTGCTGCAGGGGCAGAGGGGAAAGGCTATTTCAAAGCAGACTATTTCTAAATGGATAAGCCATTGTATTCGTTTATGCTATATGCACCATGGTAAATCTATCCCCAAGGGGATCAGATCTCATTCCACCAGGGCTGCATCTACTTCTGCAGCCTTTCTCAGAGGGGTTCCTACCAGAGACATTCTAGAAGGTGCTACCCAGAGCTCAGTTCATACGTTCACCAAACATTACCATTTACCTCTCTTCTCTAAATCCAGAGCTGGCTTTGCCACTGCTGTCCTGCAGGACCTTATAGCTGCTCCTAATGATGTATAAATCCATCCTCCCAACCATAGCTTTGGGATTCTACCCAAATGTAATGACTGCAACAATCAAACATGAAGAACATAGTACAGTTGTGTACATTTACCATAAATGTAGATGTTCAAGTGTATTCACTGTTGCAGTCTTGGTTACCCACCCTCCAGACCCCTTTCTTTTTTTCTCTTACTATACCTCTCCTTTTTTTTACTATGCTTAAAAGCCTTTTTGGTGTATTTTCTTTTGTTTGGAGGTATATTTTTGTATTTTAAATTTTATATACACATGTATATATATATATATATATATATATATATATATATATATATATATATATATATATATATATTGCTCCCCATTTAGTGGGCACCTGACATCTGGAGCAAGAAAAACTGATATAATGGCGTCGGCTGGATGTTTTATACCCCTGATGACCTGACGTCATGGAAGAAGAGACAGCAACTGACGCAGGACTCAAGACTTTGTTAATCAGGCTGACTGAGGGTAACCTGCCAGCAGATTACCCTAATGTAATGACTGCAACAGTGAATACACTCGAGCATCTGCATTTATGGTAAGTGTACACAGCTGTACTTTTTGGCCTTAGCACTGGTTCATAGGTAAGTACTATGCTAGCAGCCATTGAGGGCCATTTAAAGCCTAGTCAATTTCATTTTTTTTCTGCTTGAATTAACCTAACCCATTTGGTTAGAAATTGGTCTTACCCATCTCATGGTGAATAATTATATATATTACTCCTAATGAGACAAAATGGGATCATACCATAGATAATTTGAAGAGACCCATGAATGGGATAAAGTATTTAGGAGCTGCCTCTATCCATTAGTAGTATAAGTGACAGATCTGGAGTAAATTTTCTGTTTCCCATCCATAGATCTAAGTTGGACTTGAATATGGACAGGGATGAACATTGCTTTATGTGGATAGAAAGTCTGTTCTGGAGCAGCCGTAACCTCTGTCAGATATAGCTATTCCTCTCAACCATTTTGTTGATGTTGCAGAAGAGATTTAGATCTCTAGACAGAGTATTTCTGATGATACTGTCTGGACAGATGCATACCATAGAGGGCATTATATTCAATGACTGGATTAATGAGAGCTGAATAAAGAGGGACAGTGACATCTCTAGGTCTAGACATGTTAATAACCATAACACTTTTTTATCACAAAACCTGAACCTCTCTCCATTCCCTTTTATTCAGCAAACTTGTAGGAAAAAGCAGCACTTCTGAAATACAATGTTCAAAATTTAGCCAGTTCAAACACATTCTTAGTTCAGTATACACTATGACTTCCATTTAATTAACTTAAACTCAGAGTGAGAGCTACTAAAATGTATAGTATCTTTCATCTGATGTTGTTTAGCACTTATGAACAGCTTCTTTTTAATTTTTTTTCTACCATTTAAATGTGTGACATAAAAATATTTATAAGTAACTTGAAAGGAAGTCTAGTGAGATTTCACTTGTCAGTAAATGTCACTCTGTGGCTCACACATTTGAAAAAGTAGATTGTATTTATTTTAACCGTAACTAAGATAAACATGGTGTGTAGTAGTTAGTAAAAAAAGTTACCTTATTTTTTTTAATTTATCTAACTCAGAATTGAGACTTGAAAATTTTTCTGCTAATTTCCAAACTGTGATGATGAAGAAGACAGAATTCATCTGAAAGACAAAAAAAAAAAAGAAAGAAAAAGTGATCCCTGACTCATTCAGCATAAAATGCATGATTCAGAACTACAGTTCTTAAACAGCAGGTTTGTTTGCTGGTAACATAAACCATACAGTGAGGTGAAACTATCAACACAGTTACTTGTATAACTTTTTTAGCAGAAAAAAAGACATGAACCACTAATCATATGTTGTGTTTACTTATTTATTTCATCAGCAGCAGCGGCAGCAGTAGCAGCCTTTTTCCTAATTTCTACATGGGGTCAGAGTATTGCGTTAACTGTTGCCATCTCTCTCAATTCAGTGCCACACTCCTGCTTTCTTCAACACTCATGCCTGACTGTTGCAGATCTTCTTTCACACAATCTATCCACCTCTTTGCTGGATGTCCTCATTTCCTCTTACCTTCTCCCTGTCTGTCCCAAATCTTCAGCAGATTGTCTTCTGCTTTTCTGCATGTGTCCAAATCACCATGATCTGTTCTCTTTGATCTCTTCTGCAACTGGAGCTACTTTGGTGTCTGCTGTTATGTCCTCATTTCTTCGTCTGTCTCACAGTGTGCATCCTACCACCCTTCTCAGGCACTTCATTTCCATCACCTCTAGCTTCTTCATCTGCTCTGCCTTTACTGCCCAGGTTTCTGTACCATACAGTAGTACTGGTCACACTACTGTCTTGTACACCTTACTTTTCAGCTTCTTTGGCATTCTTCTGTCCTAGACTATACCTGAGACTCTATGCCAGTTGACTTGCAGCCTCTCTGGTTCTAGCTTTGACCTCTTCATTCAAACTTCCCTTCTCCTCAACCACCCCTCTCAGATACTTGAAGTTATTTACCTATTCCATTATCTTCCCTTCTATCTCAGTTCTCAGCTTCTGATTTCCCCAGTTTGTTGCCATTGCCACTGTCTTATCTTTGCTTAGTTTCATACCATGTGCCTTCAGTTTTGCATTCCATTCCCCTATCTTGTGCTTTAGTTCTTGCTCAGAGTCTGCCTGTAATGCCACATCATCTGCATACAGTAACTTTGTTGATCTATCCCCTCCAACCTGTTTGCTAATGTACTCCATCACCAGTATGAACAACAGTGGCCTCATAGCTGAGCCCTGGTGTACACTCACTCCCAATGAGATCCCCTCTGGGAGGCCAAACACTGTTCTTACTTGAGTCATTGGGTCCTTGTACATAGTTTGAACTAATTCTACCAATGTTTCTGGGACTTTGAACCACAGCAGTACTGCCCAGATCAGCTTTCTTGGGACCTTGCCATATGCTTTCTCCAAGTCTAGGAATGTCCAGTTGGACCCTTTCCTCATCTCTAGCTTCTTCACAACTATCTGTCTCACTGCAAACATCAGATCAGTTGTGCTGCATCCTGATTTGAATCTGAACTGCTCATCTCCCATTTTACATTCTACTGCTCTGTTTATTTGTTTATCAGTCACCTTCTCCAAAACTTTAATGCTATGTGACAGGAGTTTGGTACCTCTGTACTGCTCAAATTTGTGGATTAACCCTTTGTTCATGTGCACTGGCAAGAGTATGCTTATTCTCCAATCATCTAAGATACACCTTTCTATCCACACTGCTATGATTGCCCTCAGGAGCCTTTCTCTCCTATCTCACCCAGCATCTTTATCATATCTGCTGTGATGTCATCTGAGTCTGCTGCCTTCCCTGATTTCATTTTCCTTAGTGCTATTCTTCCTTCTTCTAGGATGGGCCTCTTTTATTCTCTAATAGTAGGCTGTTTCTGGGGCAGTACTGCTGCTGTGGTATTTCTTTCATTCAGAAGCTGCTGGAAATACTCCTTCCATCTGCCTCTGATGTCCTGTGGACTGGTGAGCATGCTGTTGCTGGCATCCCTTATGAAGGGTGCCTCATTATCTTCTTTATCTTTCTGTCTTTGCCTTGCAACCTGATATAGTTTCTTTGTACCATCTACTGAGTCACTTTCCAGAAGTTGGTAGAGTGCCTCTGATGCCCTATTCTTTGCTACTGCAAATCCTTCCTTAGTTTCTTTGTTAGCAAACCAGTATTCCTTCCTAGCCTGGTCAGTCTTTTCTATCTCCCATTTTTTCCTATACTACTTCTTTCTTTTGATCACTTTCTGGACTTCTGCATTCCACCACCAGCTTTCCTTATGTATCTTAATTCCATACCTGGCTCGACCACATATCTGTTCTATAGTCCTAACACATTCTGCTTTGAGATGCTGACATTCTCCACCTATTTCCTCCTCTTCTTGGGGTGCTAGAGCACTGAATAATTACTTGAACTGATGTGCTTTCTCTCCAGTCAACTTCCAGGTCTTCAGCCTGGTCTATGTTGACATTAGAGCCTTCTCTGACCACTGCTTGCAGCTGGTCGTGGCAATCAGTGGTTTATTTGGTGGGCCAACTGTTTCACTGAGGATAACTTTGCAATCATGGATTCTGCCCCAGTGCCTTTTCCTTACAAGAGGAAGCCTACCTGAGTTGCATGTTGGCTACTCTTTTATGTGGTCCACTGATAACCAAGTACTCAAGACAGTGAACAAAAACAAAAGCAAAAAACAGCTCCGGGAACTATAAAGGATGTCTTCTAGATTCCATATTAGCAAGGCAGAAGTGCTGATGAGAGGATGTTTCTAGGTCCAAAGACAAATTCAAAATTGCACAGACTTTCTCTGAGAGATAGTTCTTAAATTAATAACAATACATTACTGCTGGGTCAACTGGATGACGTCGCTCTTTGTCACCTCTAACTACAGTTCTCAGGCTAACAGAAACGTAACATTTAGCACCTCTGTGTCAAAAATACTTCACTCTCAGAAGTTTGCCTAGAACAACAGCTACTTTAACTTCTTTGCTAGTTTTATATTCCCAAATACATTTGTTTAACTTTCACCTGATGTAAACCCAAAAAATACATGAAGAAAGCACTACAAGTCACAGTTTGAAAGTTACTCTTTTATGTGAGCTTGTGACTGTCTCTGTTTCTGAACCATGTGTTGTCTACTATCAAGCCACTTACCAGAAATAAGTCCAGAATGGCTTATTTGTCTGTATTCCTCTTGTCCCACCCATGTATACCCTGTTCTGTCTGTCCCAATATGTGCATTCAAGTCACCCATTATCAACACCAATCATGCTGTCCTGCTTTATCTAGTAGATCCTGCAACTGCTGTCTAAATGAGCTCTTTTCCTCACTATCACAACCCTGCTGTCGATCATAGGCTGAAATTATGAATACTGCCCTATCATTACATTGTAGTCTGATTGCCATGAGTCTGTCACTAGTTCTGGTGATATCCCTCACTGCCTTCTGAAGCCTCTCTCTCACCACAATTCCCACACCATAACCTGTCCCCCTCCTGAGTAGTAGATGTTAAAGCCCAACCCAAGTGGCTTTGCTGCACTGCCCTTTCATCTTGTCTTTTGTCTCTTGGATACTTAGACTGTCCAGTCCCTCCATGTCATCATGTCATCCACTTCCAAACTGCATCCTATCAGTGACCCTACATTAAGTGTAGCAATTATCATTTCAAGTTTGGCAGGTTGATTGGTTTTACATCCAACTTTCACTCAACAGAGCTATCCCAGGTAACCAAGGCTGGGCAACTAGACACCAGCCAGCCAATAGATTATACTAACCCACTGTTGCTGGACTTTATGGCTGACACACACACTGGCTAACAGGGGCACATGCACCCCTCTCACCATTAGCATGGGTCCCTGGCATAGGTCAGAGTAGGCCGGGTCCTCAGCCCACTCCACTTATCACCAGTAACTCTCCATTCCCATTTTGGCAACATTAGTCAACGTGACTGAATCACCTAGAGCCATATATTACACCGTTGAGTAGTTAGCTCTGCCATGAAGTGCAGTCTGTGATCTGTGTTCTCTTAGCTTGTGGATGCTGCTCACCACAGTAGATACCCAAAGTGGTTGGTCTGTACAACTCTTCCCCTATAGGGGAAGTCTGTGCTGCCCACAGCTCTATTCATTGTTGAGTTTTGAGATGTAAAAACTCAGCATGTTTTTTGGAGATGGGTGGAGCCCCACAGAGACACAGGGAGAACATGCAAACTCCAATCAGGCATTGGTTTAGAGGTCAGGATCAAACTTTGTACCTTGTGCATGGGAGGCAAAGACCAGTTTATTTATTTATTTATTTATTTATTTATTTGAATCTGTTTACTGGGGTAGAGCACTGATCAGTTCTGACCAATTTCAGTCTCATCCCGGGATTAAAACTGACCAGACATATACAATAGACAACAGTACAATAACACATACATGACAACAAAACAGTATAATGGTAGAGTAATTCTTTGGATATATAGCAAATCCAATGTATTAATTTACAATATGTATAAAAGTTTCAAAACAGTAGAATAAATTAGAAAAGGAGCTAAGGATCTTATGTGTTGAGTTAGAGTGGAAAACAGATAAAATAGCCTTAAGTGATGTAGTTTTAGTAAATAACAGAACCTGGAATATAAGGCTGAGTGTTCAATTTCATGTGGGAGGGACTCCTACAATTTGGGCCTGAGAATTAGGAATAAATGGTCAGAGATTTGTAGGTTGGGGTGTGGGATTTGTATTTTAGGGCCTGAGTGGTTCAAGATTCTAAGCTAGTATGTGGGGGCATGTGCTATTAGTTATGAGGTTAAAGGAGGGAGATGTAAGTTCATGCAGGAGTTTGAGCAGTTGGGATCCTAGGAGTAGGTCAGCTCTTTGGTTAACTGGGAGCCAGTTTGCCTTTTTTAGTGTTACACAGTGGTGTTCATTTTTTTTGGGAGTGTATAATGATTCTTTGTTTACATGTATTAGAAAGAAGCAGGCGGAAGTTGTGCGAGAGGTCAAAACAAAGACCAGGATACTTGAAAGAGGAGAGTTGCTCTAAGAGATGGTTGCTGTGGTCATAGATTTACTTATTTTATTTATTTATATTTGCTTATCGTGATAGTCCTCTGATCTCAGTGGACCATCTGCAGGCACATCCTGGGTGAATATAATTACAAAAGAAATGAATAAAACATATTTATAAATACAAGGATATGTTAAAAAACATATGCATACTTAAAAATGCAATATTATGCTATAACATTTAGTTCATAAAGCAGTTTACAATGTCAAAACATGGATTGAAAATGGAATTATGCTTAACAGAGATTTCTGGATAAGATGTAGCCATAATGACATAGATGGCTTAGATGCTTGTTCTTTGCTATTGCAACTCCTCACTTAGCTTCTTTGTTAGCTAATCAGTATTTCTTATTAAAAATTCACAAAGAAATGGTAAAG
Organism: Protopterus annectens; assembly: GCF_019279795.1. NCBI lineage: Eukaryota > Metazoa > Chordata > Ceratodontiformes > Protopteridae > Protopterus > Protopterus annectens. The sequence continues at coordinate 1,867,356,285 of NC_056739.1, forward strand.
TAACCAAGGCACAGAATGTCCTAGTTTAAACACAGTCCAAGAATGAATGAAATGTAGATAAAATCCAAGGTAAATTTATTTACTCATGTAAGCACTTTCATGATACACATATCACTTCTTCAGACCTTCAAACAAACACATCCTAACCAACTATATTTAAACAGTATTCAAAGCAATCAAATCACACCAATTAATACTTAAAGTAAAACCAGCCATTCTGCAATATGTACAAAGTCATACTAGAAAAACATTTCACATATAAATACATAATGAACATTGTAACATAAAATGCATTAATTAAAAACAATTAAAATATATACTTGATGTGTTTCTCTGTCATTCATTAAAATAATTTAATTTCATTTAAACAGCCTCCTGTTGTTCAGAACTGGTTTCAAGGGTATTCTATCATTAAGACCCTTTCCTTTATTAGCTCTTAATCTGATAATCCACCTAGTTTCAGAGGTCTCTGTATGGTTCCTTATATCACCGCCTCTCTCATTAGGAATAATTCTCTCAATAACTGAGAACATATAGTTATGGTCATTGCTCTCAGAGGACACATGTTTGGCTAACACATTAGTGGCAACACCATTCCTAATATTTAATAAGTGTTCTCTGATTCTAAATCTTAGCTGTCTGTCAGTCTTGCCCACATAAAATGCAGAGCATTTCTGACAGACAGCCAAGAAGACCACATGGTTTGTGTTACAATTAGCTGCTACACTAAAATCATATATTCGCTTAGTGTCTGGATGTGTAAATACATTCTCATGATTTATATATATACATTGATTGCATCCACCACAAGGAACCGTCCCTTTTGTTCCTATCATATTTTGTCCCTTATTGTTGGGTGGATAACATAACATCCTTTTCAAATATTTCCTGTTCTTAAATATAAAGCTTGGATTCTCCCCTACGACTTGTTTGATTTCTGAATTCTGTGTTAGTATATTCCAGTTCTTTTTTATCACACTGGTTATTATATTCATATCACTGGTAAAATAAGTAGAGAATCTAACAGATTCATTTTTATGTTGAACATAACCTGTTCTATCATTATTGGGCACTGAAAAATATGGCTTACCTATACTGTCTCTCCATGAAGTAGATGCATCCAGGATTCCTGTGGTCATACTATCAGCATAACCCCTTTCATTAAATCTGAGTTTCAAGTTAGTTAGTTCTTCATCAAATTCATCATCCCTGGCTGTTAGCCTTGAAGTCCTAAGGGTTTGCCCTTTTACTACATTCTTAAAGATATGTCCTGGATGCATACTGCTTCTATGGAGTAAAGTATTTCTATGGCATTTCTTCCCAAACAACCTGGTGTTTATCCCATTCACCTCATCCATACTAATCATTACATCAAGAAATGTTATTTCTTGTCTAGAGTATTTCATCTCAAATTTTAAAAAAATCAGTGCTGTTATTAATTTCTGTATTGAATTCTTTTAACGTTGTATCATTACCACTCCATAACAGAACGAGGTCATCAACGAACCATTTATAAAACTGGATCTGGGGCCATCTTTCCACATTCCTGTTTTCCCATGTGGCCATGACGAGATTGGCATAGCTGTTTGCGCTTGCCCTCCCCATGGCCACACCATCTTTCTGCTTATATAATTTACCATCAAAACTTAACACATTATTGGTTAAAACTAACTCCATTAATAAGCATATTAGATCTATTTTCATTCCATTGTATGTCCCTTCTTCCAACAAATATTGTTTCAACAATTCTAATCCGATTGTATTCAGAATACAAGTAAACAATGAGCATACATCTAGTGTCACTAATAGCAGATCTCCATCTTGTCTTTCATATGCATTATTGAACACATATAGGTCCTGCAAGAATTGCTTAGAGTCTCTTAGAATATTCCTATTCTTATTTACTAACATTCTTAAATTATTCTCAACATATATAGAGACAGACTCTGTAGACCAGTTATGTCCTCACACTATAGGTCATAAAGGAGGTTGATATACATTCTTATGGATTTTCAGCAGACCATGTATGCTAGGCACTAGAGGTTCTTTTACCTTAAAGTAATTGTATAGCTCATTTGAAATGGTATTATCTAATAAACAATCATATAGTATCCCATCCAATCGCGATAACATCCCCTCCATATCAGCTTGGCTGATATTTTCATACACAGAGGTATCCTGTAGCATTTCATACATCGCTGTGTCATAATACATTTTATCCATTACAACTACAGGGCCACCTTTATCTGCTTGTTTAATGATACCATTTGTGTCAGACTGTAATTGTTTTAACGCATTCCATTCATCTCTACTAAAGTTGGAGAAAGTTTTAGTTCTGTTTTTACCATTCACATTTTCAAATATTTCATTTTCACAAATGTTAATAAAAACATTAATAACTGGATGGCTGGGTGGAGTAAATAAACTAGGTTTCTTATATACATTAACATCTTTAGGCTCACTACCCTGATGTTTAAAAAAATTTTTAACAAAACATTTGTACCAAACATGTGCAAATCTAAAATAGTATCAGTTACCTCAATCTGTTATGATGGAAAAAAAGAAAGTCCCCTTTCCAATACATTTGTTTCATGTTCAGTCAGATTCCTTGAGGAAATATTTAAAACTATACTTCCTTTCTCCATACCTTCTTGGATACACCCAGGACTGGAGGGCTTGTAGGTAGTTTCCTTTTGTTGCGGTTCATGCTGTATGACCTGCCTCTCTGTAATTGTCTCTCTGAAGTATTCAGTTTTATTGGAAATGTGTGAAAAACCTGTTTTGATGTACCTTCTTGTCCATCATTTTGTATTCCTGATACATCTTTCTTTTGTTGCACTTCCTCTGTGGACTCCAGCTTTCGCCTCTCTTCCACTTTTTCACTCGAATGAGCAAAAGTTGTTGACACTTGCTCGATGGATTCCAACCGTTGCTTCCCTTCCATTCCGCCATTTAAATGAGCTGTTGAAGTCATCGCTAAAGGAACGCTGATAGTTGGAGGAGCATTGGATTTAGTTCTCGCTCTTAAATTCCTCTCCTCTTCAAAACTTTCTATAATGATGTCATCGCGTTGCTTAGCGTGGCTCCCCCTCTCATTGTTTAAGGTCGTACCTTCATTAATACGATCATGATTGCTGTTTCTGAGTCATACAAAGATATGCCCTTCCTTAAAATCCCTTTTGTCCCTTTCAAGTTTATGAAATTTCTGTCGTAGCAGTCTACATTCAAAAACTGCTACAGATTCAGCTATCGAAGCACATTTCTCATCCACTAATTTATGTGGATAAGAAGCAAATAATAATTACTGTTCAGAAATTACATTGGCTCTTGTTTCTTCCTCTTCCTTAACTGAGGATTCCAATAATAAGTGGATATAGTTGAAGCTCAGTTCTAAATTGAGTTACTGCCATTTACTTAACAACTCAGGTTGCCTTTACCCTTGATTTGGCGTTTTCAGGACTCTGCCCTCTGGAAATGACATGATTTTTCAAACATGCTTAAACATAACATCTTTGTGTATATAACTTCTTAATCTTGTATAGGCAATCCTCTAGTCTATGTATTGCCCTCAAAAAGGCATCATAGTCTATTTCCTCATGTTCTATACCATTTCCATCAAGAAATGTCTCATTAGATAGCAAAGGATTATCTTTGTTATTTAGCAGTTCATGTAATTTATACAATACTTTTGTTGGTATTCCAGTTTCCACATTTGGAAAATAATCAAGTTCTAGCTCAGGTGCAACAATTGCAGTTATACGTTCTTCAGCCATTGTTCCCAACTGTAACCAAAAAATAAAAATCCAAGAAAACACTAGACAGGAAACATCTAGGATAAATACTCCACCAAGGTACAATAAAGTCATCAAAATCCATAAAGAAACGGTGAAGTAACCAAGGCACAGAATGTCCTAGTTTAAACACAGTCCAAGAATGAATGAAATGTAGATAAAATCCAAGGTAAATTTATTTACTCAGGTAAGCGCTTTCATGATACACATATCACTTCTTCAGACCTTCAAACAAACACATCCTAACCAATTATATTTAAACAGTATTCAAAGCAATCAAATCACACCAATTAATACTTAAAGTAAAACCAGCCATTCTGCAATATGTACAAAGTCATACTAGAAAAACATTTCACATATAAATACATAATGAACATTGTAACATAAAATGCATTAATTAAAAACAATTAAAATATATATTTGATGTGTTTCTCTGTCATTCATTAAAATAATTTAATTTCATTTAAACAGCCTCCTATTCTTCAGAACTGGTTTCAGGGGTATTCTATCATTAAGGCCCTTTCCTTTATTAGCTCTTAATCTGATAATCCACCTAGTTTCAGAGGTCTCTGTATGGTTCCTTATATCACTGCCTCTCTCATTAGGAATAATTCTTTCAATAACTGAGAACATAAAATTATGGTCATTGCCCTCAGAGGACACATGTTTGGCTAACGCATTAGTGGCAACACCATTCCTAAAGAATCTGAGTATTTCTTATTAAACTGGTGCAGCTTTTCAATTGATGACTTTTTCTTGCACTCCTTCTTTCTTTTGATGACTTCCTGGACTTCTGTATTCCACCACTGGCTTTCCTTATGTACCTTATTTCCATGCCTGGCTGGACTGCATATCTGTTCTGCAGTCCTCAAACATGTTATTTTGAGGTGATGCCATTCTTCTTCCATTCCACATATTTCCTTTTCTTCCTGAGGTGCTAGAGCCCCCACTAATTCCTTGAACTCTTGTGATCTCATGTCAGTCAATGCCAGGTCTTCAACCAAGTCTCTCTTGACCTTAGAGCCTTTTCTGACCACTGCTTGTAGCTGCGTGTGGCAACCAGTAATTTATGTTTTGGGTCAACTGTTTCACTGGGGATGACTTTATAATTACTGATTATGCTCCACTGCCCTTTTCTTATTAGGAGGTGTAATGAAAGGAGATATTGCCAGGCCAGCTATCTGGAATTTTGGAAATAATTATATATCATTTGTGAATATTAACATGATCCATATGCTTGTGTTACAAATGTATTAGAACTGTATGTCATATAAGATGGTTTGTACAGACATGTGCTGAAGAGGTGCTGTTTAAAGATGTAACCACAGCATGCCCTACTGGAATAGAACAGAAATGTACCTGCACTATTGTAACTGTTTAGATGTGTATATTTTAACAATGGAAACTGGAATGTAAAAGGTTAATTTCAGAAAAATAGTTGAGATTAAATTACTTTATGGCCACGTAATAAAAGGATGTTACACTTGAGTTATAGTTCAATAACAGACACAATGACTAGAACTAGAGGCTTGCTGTATTGTTTTGAAAATATTTTATTGTTTTATGACTTCCAGGATCTGCCAGATCTGAGAAAAAAGCCTTGTGCATGTATTTTTAGATGTAGATGCTAAATGCTACCAGCTGCATCAATGGTTGTTTTTCACCTCTGATATAGTCAGATGACAAGAAATGATGTCATTCTTCAAGTTATCCCAGCAGTAATATTTGGAATATTAATTTAAGAACTCTTTGAGAGAGAGACTGAGTATTCTGCATTTTGTCTTTGACCTGACAACATCAGCTAGAAGACCCATTCACCACATCTGCCTTGCTTGCTCTGTAGGTAAGTCTAGGGAACAGTATAATTCTCTTAGATACAGTCAGAAATATAGAAAATCTTAACTTAGATGTTTTCCTTTATCTATTTGAGACCGTACTACAATATTGTTTTAAATATTTCCTGTGATTTTGAACTTTGATGTTGCTGTGATTATATACTCAATATTTTCTTGTTCTTTTATTATTTATTATTAAATATATTTAAACCAATCATTGTAGCTGGTCTATCTAGAGATATTTAAGCTCAGAGAATACTTGTATATTTGTTTGGGGACACTGTGTGGGCCACTCCTAATAGCCTTGCTCTTGGTCAAACTACCATTTGTTTTAATAGTAACATTAAAAAGTAAGATTGGACACTCTTTGTTAAGGGCCTTAAAGTAGCTGATAAGGAGTGGCTGGTGGCAGTGAAAACTACCTTATAGTCTGGGCAAAAGGGGGGTATAGCTAGTAAACCTGTGCCAGCCTTTCCCAGGTGTGTGTGTGTGTGTGTGTGTGTGTGTGTGTGTGTGTGTGTGTGTGTGTGTGTGTGTCTATATAAATTTAACCTCAAAGAGTGTGTGTGTCAGCTACTTGGGTAGGGACACGAAGCACTGGCTGGACAGAGGGGGTGCATACAGTAACTTTGTTGATCTGTCCCCTCCATCACCAGTTTTAACAGCAGTGGGCTCAGAGTTGAGCCCTGGTGTATACCCACTCCCACTGAGATCCCCTCTGTGAGGCCAAACACTGTTCTTACTTGAGTCATTGGGTCCTTGTACATAGCTTGCACTAATTCTGCCACTGTTTCTGGGACTTTGAATCACAGCAGTACTGTCCAGATTAGCTTTCTTGAACCTTTCCATATGCTTTCTCCAAGTCTACGAATGCCCAGTTGGACTCTTTCCTCATCTCTAGCTTCTTCACAACTATCTGTCTCACTGCAAACATCAGGTCAGTTGTGCTGCATCCTGATTTGAATCTGAACTGCTCATCTCCCGTCTTACATTCTACTGCTCTGTGTATCCGTTTATCAATCACCCTCTCCAGAACTTTAATGCTATGTGACATGAGTTTGGTACCTCTGTACTGCTCACAGTTGTGGATGCCCCCTTTGTTCATGTACACTGGCAAGAGTATGCTTATTCTCCAATCATCTAGGATACATCTTTCTATCCACACTGCTATGATTGCCCTCAGGAGACTTTCTCCCCTATCTCACCCAGCATCTTTATCATATCTGCTGTGATGTCATCTGAGCCTGCTGCCTTTCCTGACTTCATTTTCCTTAATGCTATTCCTACTTCTTCTAGGGTGGGCTCCTCTTATTCTCTAATAGTAGGCTGTTTCTGGGGCAGTACTGCTGCTGTGGTATTTCTTTCATTCAGAAGCTGCTGGAAATACTCCTTCCATCTGCCTCTGATGTCCTGTGGACTGGTGAGCATGCTGTTGCTGGCATCCCTTATGAAGGGTGCCTCATTATCTTCTTTATCTTTCTGTCTTTGCCTTGCAACCTGATATAGTTTCTTTGTACCATCTACTGAGTCACTTTCCAGAAGTTGGTAGAGTGCCTCTGATGCCCTATTCTTTGCTACTGTAAATCCTTCCTTAGTTTCTTTGTTAGCAAACCAGTATTCCTTCCTAGCCTAGTCAGTCTTTTCTATCTCTCATTTTTTCCTATACTACTTCTTTCTTTTGATCACTTTCTGGACTTCTGCATTCCACCACCAGCTTTCCTTATGTATCTTAATTCCATACCTGGCTTGACCAAATATCGGTTCTATAGTCCTAACACATGTTGTTTTGAGGTGCTGACATTCTCCACCTATTTCCTCCTCTTCTTGGGGTGCTAGAGTACTGAGTAATTCCTTGAACTGCTGTGATTCCTCTCCAGTCAACTTCCAGGTCTTCAGCCTGGTCTATGTTGACATTAGAGCCTTCTCTGACCACTGCTTGCAGCTGATCATGGCAATCAGTGGTTTATGTGGTGGGCCAACTGTTTCACTGAGGATGACTTTGCAATCATGGATTCTACCCCAGTGCCTTTTTCTTACAAGAGGAAGTCTACCTGAGTTGCATGTTGGCTACTCTTGTATGTGAGCTTGTGACTGTCTCTGTTTCTGAACCCTGTGTTGTCTACTATGAAGCCATTTACCAGACAGAAGTGTAGAATGGCTTCTTTGTCTGTATTCCTGTTGCCCCACCCATGTGTACCCTGTTCTGTCTGTCCCAATATGTGCATTCAAGTCACCCATTATCAACACCAATCATGCTGTCCTGCTTTATCTACTAGGTCCTGCAACCACTGTCTAAATGAGCTCTTTTCCTTACTATCACAACCCTGCTGTGGATCATAGGTTGAGATTATGAATACTGCCCTATCATTACATTGTAGTCTGATTGCCATGAGTCTGTCACTAGTTCTTATGATATCCCTCACTGCCTTCTGAAGCCTCTCTCTCACCATAATTCCCACACCATAATCTGTCCCCCTCCTGAGTAGTAGACTCTAGATCCCAACCCAAGTGGCTTTGCCGTACTACCCGTCCATCTTGTCTCCTGTCTCTTGGATACATAGAATGTCCAGTCTCCTCTGTATCGTCATGTCATCCACTTCCAAGCTGCATCCTGTCAGTGAACCTACATTAAGTGTAACAATTATCATTTCAAGTTTGGCAGGTTGATTGGTTTTACATCAAACTTTCACTCAACAGGGCTATCCCAGGTAACCAAGGCTGGGCAACTAGACACCAGCCAGCCAATAACTTATTGACCCATGGTTGCTGGGCTTTATAGCTGGCACACACTGGCTAACATGGGCACATGCACCCCTCTCACCATTAGCATTGGTCCCTGGCATAGGTCTGAGTAGGCCGGGTCCTCAGCCCACTCCACTTATGACCAGTAACTCTCCATTCCCATTTTGGCAACATTAGTCAATGTGACTGAATCACCTAGAGCCATATATTACACAGTTGAGTATTTAGCTCTGCCATGGAGTGCAGTCTGTGATCTGTGTTCTCTTAGCTTGAGTATGCTGCTCACCACAGTAGATACCCAAAGTGGTTGGTCTGTACAACTCTTCCCCTATAGGGGACGTCTGTGCTGCTGCCCACAGCTCCATTCATTGTTGAGTTTTGAGATGTAAAAACTCAGCATGTTTTTTTGGAGATGGGTGGAGCCCCAGAGAGACACAGGGAAAACATGCAAACTTCAATCAGGCATTGGTTTAGAGGTCAGGATCAAACCTTGTACCTTGTGCATGGGAGGCAAAGACCTATTTATTTATTTATTTGAATCTGTTTACTGGGGTAGAGCACTGATCAGTTCTGGCCAATTTTAATCTCAGCCTGGGATTAGAACTGACCAGACATATAGGTTCATAGGTTCATAGGCTCATACTAGGCTATCTGCCCTAGGGCATTTATAAGCCTAGCCAGAGTGTGTATGGCTTTCGCCACCCATATTAAATTAATTTTGCTATGCCCTTTTTCAAGGTTAGTATAATGTGCCTCTGTCTAACAGTGACACAGAAGTGATACCCGGGGTAAACCTATGATCTCCCATCCACTCATCAAGATTCCTCTTGAAAAGAGTCAGTGAGGGACTCTGCCTAACCTGGACTGGGATTTTATTCCAGAGTGAAGGGAGCCTCTGGGTTATGAATCTGTCCCTCCAGCATGTCCTATTTATTTCAGTGCTGAGGTTCAAGTCCCTTGAGCGTGTAGCTCGATGGGATTTGGATTTTCTGAGGTGCAGCATGTCCATTAATTCCGGGTTGGACATGGCTTTATACGTCAGGCACAGATCGCCTCTGAGCAGGCGGTATGCCACTGAGTAGAGCTGGAGTTTCTTTAACCGGGCAGCATACGGCATCTGTTTGAGCCCCTTGATCCTCTTGGTGAGGTACTTTTGGGGTCTTTCCAGTTGCTGCAGGTGTCTGGTAAGGTACATCCCAAAAGGGGCATTGTACTCAATTATGGGTCTGATGAGGGATGAGTAAAGAGGCACGATGACCTCCCCTGATCTAGATGTGAATCCCTTCATGATTAGGTGGGCTATATAAAATGTTTTTCTAACCACTTTGGCCACGTGGTTGTCAAATGAGAGATTGCTATCAACTTGGGTCCCCAGGTCCCTAATTACTTCTTCTGTACTTAATGGATTACCACCTATGTGGTAATTTGTGGGCACTTTGTTTTTACCAAAGGGGATGACTATACACTTTTTGGTGTTTAGCTTGAGGCCATGGCTCTGGCACCAGTTGTCTGTTTCTATGAGGCCCTTTTGGAGGATGCTTGTGTCGGCTGGAGAGTCTATTATGGCACCCAGTTTGCAGTCATCTGCGAACTTGGTCAGCCACAGTCCTTCCATGTTGGCCTGTACCTCCGAGAAATATATACCGAACAAGACAGGTCCCAGGACTGAACCTTGTGGGATGCCACTTGTAACTGGTTTGGAGTCTGACATGGCTCCAGCTATTCTAACCATGTGGGTTCTGTCCTTGAGCCAGTTTGCAACCCATCTAGTGACATAGGGGTTTATATTTAAGCTGGTGTGCTTATCTATAATGCCCAAGTGGGGTATTGTATCAAAGGCTTTTGCGAGGTCCAGGTAGGCTGTGTGGACCACCTTCCCCTTGTCAATGGCCTTGGTGACTGTTTCAAAGAAATCGACTAGGTTCAAGAGGCAGGATCTGCCCTTAACAAAGCCGAACTGGGTGGGATCCAGTGTCTGCAGGTCCCCAATATCTTTATTTATAAGGTCCATGATGATCCTTTCCATAGCTTTGCAGACCAAGCTAGTGAGACTTATGGGGCGATAGTTTCCAGGATCCGTTGAGGCACCACCTTTGTGGAGAGGGACCACTGTTGCTGTACGCCACTCTTTGGGTACATATCCTGTAGTAAGGCTGAGATTGAACAGTAGTTTTAGGTTTGGGTTTAGCTCTTCTTGGAGTTCATGTAGGACGCAGCCCAGGACACCATCTGGTCCCATTGATGCTGTGTTTCTTGCTTTGGAGAGGGCAGCTCTTACCTGAGCATCTGAGATGTCAGGGAGGCAGCACTCTGCTGGGATAGATATTAGCCCTTTTGGTGGGGAGGGGGGCAAGAAGTTTGCGCTGAACCTGTCAGCTAGGATGTCGGCAATGTCTGTTGGTTCGGTGTATTTTTTGTCATTTTGGACTAATTCTGAGCATATCTGGGAATTCCCACCCAGGTTCCTAACATAACTAAAGAAAGCCTTGTGATTATCCTTAGTGTCCTGTGCAATTTTTCTCTCGAAGCTGGCCTTAGATGATTTTATGAGTGCCCGTAGTTTTTTGCTAATACTGATCAGAGATGCCTTCCCTTTTTGGGATTTTGCTCTATCATGTAGTAGCTTCCTCCTTCTATTGTATAGTTTGTTTATGGCTGGGGTCCACAAGACAGGACATCTGCCTTTGGAGGATTGGGTCTTGGTTTTATTAGGGATTGCATGATCCATGCATTCCTGAAGGTGTTCATAGAATGCGTTTATAAAGGATTTTGCGGTCTGGGCCATATTATCCACAGGCCCGGGGGCTTTGAAGGATTCCACCTTGGTTTTGAGGAGTGTGAAATTTGCTTTAGAGAAGTATTTCACTGTGGTTTTCTGGGCATGGGGTGGGGTCGGGATGTGAATATCCAGTGAGATTAGTTTATGGTCTGATCTTACCAGTGAGGGATACACTTTTGGTCTGGAGCATAGAGTACCCATGTTGGTGATGATCAGGTCTAGTATGTTTTCCCCTCTTGTGGGAGTGGTAACAAGTTGTTCCATAGCATTTGAGTTTATAAATTCTAGGAACCTTTGGGCTAAGGTGTTGGAGCTAGAGTAATGCTCCCAGTCTATGGTTGGGTGTATATATATATATATATATATATATATATATATATATATATAATAGACAACAGTACAATAACACATGCATGACAGCAAAACAGTATAATGGTAGAGTAATTCTTTGGATACATAGTAAATTCAAGGTATTCATTTACAATATGTATAAAAGTTTCAAAACAGTAGAATAAATTAGAAAATGAGCAACAGATCTTATGGTTTGAGTTAGAGTGGAAAACAGATGAAGTAGACTTAAATGATGTAGTTTTAGTAGAGAACAGAACCTGGAATATGAGGCTGAGTCTTTAATTTCATGTGGGACTCCCACAATTTGGGCCTGAGAATTAGGAATAAATGGTCAGAGATATGTAGCTTGGGGTGTGAGGTTTGTATTTTAGGGTCTGAGTGGTTCAAGATTCTTAGCTAGGATGTGGGGGTATGTCTTATTAGTTATGAGGTTAAAGAAGGTAGTTTAAGTTCAAGCAGGGGTTTGAGCAGTTGGGATTTTAGGAGCAGGTCAGCTCTTTGGTTAACTGGGAGCCAGTTTGCCTTTTTTTAGTGTTACACAGTAGGGAACAGGTGGAGGAGACCATGGAGAGGCGGATATATGCTCTAGAGAGAAGAGGAATGAAGGTCAGCAGGAGTAAGACAGACTATATGTGTGTGAATGACAGGGAGGATAGAGGAATGGTGAGGATGCAGGGAGTAGAGGTGGCAAAGGTGGATGAGTTTAAATACTTGGTATCAACAGTTCAGTGTAATGGTGAGTGTGGAAGAGAGGTGAAGAAGAGAGTACAGACAGGATGGAGTGGGTGGAGAAGAGTGTCAGGACTGATTTGTGACAGACGAGTTCCAGTAAGAGTGAAAAGGAAGGTCTACAGGAGGGTAGTGAGACCAGCTATGTTATATGGGTTGGAGACAGTGGCATTGACAAAAAGGCAGGAATCAGAACTGGCCGTGGCAGAGTTAAAGATGTTAAGATTTGCACTGGGTGTGACGAGAGTGGACAGGATTAGCAATAAGTATATTAGAGGGTCAGCCCAGGTTGGAAGGTTTGGAGACAAAGCCAGAGAAGCAAGATTATGTTGGTTTGGACATGTGCTGAGGAGGGATGCAGAGTATATTGGGAAAAAGAGGCTAAGGTTGAAGCTGCCAGGTAACAGGAAAAGAGGAAGGTCTAAGATAAGGTTCATGGATGTGGTGAGAGAGGACATGCAGGTGGTTGGTGTGACAGAGCAAGATGCAGAGGACAGGAAGAAATGGAAACAGAAGATCTGCTGTGGTGGCCCCCTGGTGGCAGCTGAAAGAAGAAGAGTGTTACACAGTGGTGTTCATTTTTTGGGAGTGTATAATTATTCTTTGTTTACATGTATTATAAAGAAGCAGGCAGAAGTTGAGTGAGAGGTCAAACCAGAGACCCAGATACTTGAAAGAGCAGAGTTGCTCTAAGAGATGGATGTTGTGGTCATAGATTTACTTATTTTATTTATTTATATTTGCTTATCAGGGTAGTCCTCTGATCTCAGTGGACCATCTGCAGGGACATCCTGGGTGAATATAATTACAAAAAAAATTAATAAAACATATTTATAGATACAAGGATATGCTAAAAAAACATATACATACTTAAAAATGCAAGATTATCCTATAACATTTAGTTCATAAAGCAGTTTACAATGTCAAAACATGGACTGAAAATGGAATTATGCTTAGCAGAGATTTTTGGATAAGATGTAGCCATAATGACATAGATGGCTTAGATGCTTGTTGTTTGCTATTGCAACTCCTCTCTTAGCTTTTTTGTTAGCTAATCAGTATTTCTTATTAGCCTGGTGCATCTTTTCAATCTCTGACTTTTTCTTGCACTCCTTCTTTCTTTTGATGACTTCCTGGACTTTGGTATTCCACCACCAGCTTTCCTTATATAGCTTATTTCCATGCCTGGCTGGACTGCATATCTGTTCTGCAGTCCTCAAATATGCTATTTTGAGTTGATGGCATTCTTCTTCCATTCCACCTATTTCCTTTTCTTCCTGAGGTGCTAGAGCCCCCACTAATTCCTTGAACTCTTGTGATCTCACTTTAGTCAATTCCAGGTCTTCAGACAAGTCTCTCTTGACCTTAGAGCCTTCTCTGACCACTGCTTGTAGCTGCTTGTGGCAACCATTAATTTATGTTTTGGGTCAACTGTTTCACTGGGGATGACTTTATAATTACTGATTATGCTCCACTGCTCTTTACTTACTCGGAGGTGTCATGAAAGGAGATATTGCCAGGCCAGCTATCTGGAATTTTGGAAATAATTATATATCATTTGTGAATATTAACATTATCCATATGCTTGTGTTACAAATGTATTAGAACTGTATGTCATATAAGATGGTTTGTACAGACGTGTGCTGAAGAGGTGCTGTTTAAAGATGTAACGATAGCATGCCCTACTGGAATAGAACAGAAATGTACTTGCACTATTGTAACTGTTTAGATGTGTATATTTTAACAATGGAAACTGGAATATAAGAGGTTAATTTCAGAAAAAATAGCTAAGATTAAATTTCTTTATGGCCACGTAATAAAAGGATGTTCTATTTGAGTTATAGTTCAATAACAGAAGCAATGTCTAGATCTAGAGGCTTGCTGTATTGTTTTGGAAATATTTTGTTTTATGACTTCCAGGATCTGCCAGATCTGAGAAAAAAGCCTTGTATATGTATTTTCAGAGGTAGATGCTAAATGCTACCAGCTGCATCAATGGTTGTTTTTCACCTCTGATATAGTCAGATGACAAGGAATGATGTCATTCTTCAAGTTATACCAGCAGTAGTATTTGGGAGATGACTTTAAGAACTCTTTGAGAGAGAGACTGAGTATTCTGTATTTTGTCTTTGACTTGACAGCATCAGCTTGAAGACCCATTCACCACATCTGCCTTATTTGCTCTGTAAGTAAGTCTAGGGAACAGTATAATTCTCTTAGATACAGTCAGGAATACAGAAAAGCTTAACTTAGATGTTTTCATTTATCTATTTGAGACCGTACTGCAATGTTGTTTTAAATATTTCCTGTGATTTTGAACTCTGATGTTACTGTGGTTATATACTCAGTATTTTCTTATTCTTTTATTATTTATTATTAAATATAGCTAAACCTGTCATTGTAGCTGGCCTATCTAGAGATATTTAAGCTCTGAGAGTACTTGTATATTTGTTTGGGGACACTGTGTGGGCCACTCCTAATAGCCTTGCTCTTGGTCAAACTATCATTTGTTTTAATAGTAACTGTTGGCTGATAATAATAAAAGAGGGTGATTGATCGTATGTGTGCTCTTACACTTACGTCATTGGTGTAGATAGGTCAAGAGAGATCATGTGACCATGCACTTTATAATAAAGGAGGAAGCGAGGGTTTTCCCATCTTCCGTTTTTAACCAGATTGATTGCCTTCATGTGTGTTTATTTTTCCTCTGTAACTGTATGTTTAGCCCAGTTTTCCTGCCCTTAAGATGATAGTACCAACAAGTTGTGGGCCCAGGAGGGAAGGAGAAAGCCGATGGCATAGACTATGTTCTGACGGAGATGAAAAGAATTATGAGTTGAGGGAGACAAAGTTTTTGAGTCACTGGTGCTTGCTGGGGCTGAAAGACGCCATTTTGCAAAATGTGCAGCAGGACGCAGAGGACGACGAGAATGAGGAGGAAGGCGATGCTGAGAAAAATGAGGAGGCCTATGCAGAACTAATACAGTTCTTAGACGACAAAAGTTTGTCCCTCATCATGAGAGAAGCTGCAGATGATGGTAGAGAAGTGTTTCAGATCCTGAGAGACCATTATGCCGGGAAAGAGAAGCCATGGTTAATTAGCCTATACACCGAATTAACAAGCCTGCAGAAGGCTACCAGTGAAAGTGTCACAGACTATATTATTCGGGCTGAAACGGCCATCACGGCACTTAGCAATGCTGGGGAGAAGCTCAGTGATGGATTACTAATTGCAATGATTCTGAAAGGATTGCCTGAAACTTTTAAACCATTTGCAGTCCACATCACACAAGATAATGATAAGCTGAGCTTTAGTGAGTTCAAAACAAAGTTGAAAAGCTATGAACATACCAAGAAATTTAGTGCCAATGTAAGTAATGATAACATGATGAAAGCGAGTGGCCATGGAGAAAGGGTAAAAGCAGAGATTACATGTTACAGCTGTGGCCAAAAGGGGCACAAGGCACTAGAATGCCGGAGAGAATATAAAAGACAGAGACAGTGGTGTAGTTTGTGCAAAATCTCCAGCCACAAGGACAGTAACTGCAAACAAAAGAAGAAAGATAATGTAAAACAAGCAACTGATGTGGATGTTCACACATTTGTCTTCAGAATGAATGAGCATCAGATTCGTGGATTAAAACAGAAGGGATTAATGTTGGACACTGGCAACATGTCACACATAATTAATGACCTCAAAAAGTTTAAATACTTTGATGCAACTTTCCAACTGGAGGAGCACATTGTGGAATTGGCTGATGGGACTAGAACCTGTGATGTCATGCAGAAGAGAGGCAATGCAGAGGTATGGCCACTGAACACAGAGGAACGCAAAGTAAAGGTGATGATGACTCGGGCACTGTATATCCCGATGTATCCACAAAGCATTTTTTTTCTGTTAAGGCAGCAATGTCCAAGGGAGCCTTGATCAACTTTAAACAAGGACAGGACCAACTCATCTATAAGAACGGCACCAGGTTTGACATAATTGAGTATGATAGACTCTTACTTAGACACATATGATGGAGAAAACAAAGGTGAGACACATTATGATGCATCACAGAGCTGTTATGACATTCAAGCATGGCATAAAATTCTTGGTCACTGTAATTTTGAAGACGTGTCAAAATTAGAAAAAGTGGTAAAAGGAATGAAAATTAAAGGTAAAGCTGAGAGATCTAATCTAGATTGTGAAACCTGTATGCAAGGCAAATGTGTCCGGAGCAGAAACAGAGAACCAGATGCAAGAGTAAAAACTGTGTTTGAACTAGTCCATACTGATTTGGCCAGCCCAATTGAGCCAGTAGCAAAAGATGGATTTAAGTACACTTTAGCATTTACTGATGACTACTCAGTTGTAATATTTGTCGACTTTCTGAAAGCCAAGGGTGACACAGTCAAAGCGACTGAAAGGTTCATTGCAGATGCAGTCCCTTATGGGAGAGTAAAGTGCATCAGATCAGATAATGGCACTGAGTTCATGTCAAAAGATTTTCAGTCACTACTGAGTAAAAATGTTATAAGACATGAAACATCAGCACCTTACTCACCCCATCAGAATGGGACAGCAGAGAGAAACTGGAGAACACTATACGAGATGGCAAGGTGTATGTTGATAGAGAGTGACTTACCTAAAGAATTATGGGCATATGCAATAATGACTGCTGCTTTTATTCACAACAGATGTTATAACAGGCATGTGGGGCCGACCCCATTCTTCATGCTAACAGGAAAGAAGCCTGATATTTTAAGGATGAGAGAATTTGGATCAGTGTGCTGTGCATACAGACATGATAAAAATAAGTTAAACCCAAGATGTGATAAGGAGATTTTTGTTGGATATGATAAAAACAGCTCATCATATCTGGTCTATTATCCAGACATCGGAAGGGTCCTTAAACATAGGTTAGTCAAGTTAATTATTAAGAATGTAGCTGAATGCCAGATTTAGACAGACCCAGAAGTGATGGATGAAGATTTTAGTACCAGAAGAAGTGTGCATGTTAAGTCAGAATCAAAAGCTGACAGTCAGTCACAAAAGAAATACAAGTAAATCACTCTGAATCTACAATAGATGATGAAGACACAAAAATAAGACAGGAAGAGGAAAGGCAGGATACACACTACTCCAAAAGAGAGAGAAAACCACCTGCATATTTAAAGGACTATGAGTGTAAAGTTGAAAACAACGATTATGTGACAGTTAATGTCGACTATTGTTACCAACTAATATGCGACACACCACAGAGCTGTAAAGAGGCCATGACTTCATTTAATTTGGGAAAAGTGGGTCAAAGCTATGAAGGAGGAACTTAAGTCTTTTAAAGAAAACAACACATTCACTCTCACCACACTGCCAGAAGATAAAAATGCAGTGGGGGGGAGGGGGGTAGGTGGGTTCTCACTGTAAAAGAAAATGCAGATAATACTGAGACTTACAAAGCTAGATATGTGGCTAAAGGCTACAGTCAAGTTGCTGGTATAGACTATAATGAAACATTTGCACCAACTGCAAGTATGACATCTGTAAGAAGTCGAATGCAGATGACAGCTCAGTATGATTTAGAGTTGCACCAGATGGATGTACAAACGGCCTATTTACATGCTCCTATCGAATGTGAGGTGTATATGGAGCAACCTGAAGGTTTTGAAAAGAAATCAAATAATGATGAAAAACTGGTTTGTAAACTGAATAAGTCATTGTACAGATTGAAACAATCAGGACGTAACTGGAACAAAATGTTGCACGATTTGTGAAAATAGTTTTGTCCAAAACCCGACAGACAACTGTGTATACACTAGACAGGCTGAAAATGAGAAAACGGTCCTAATTATATGGGTTGATGATCATATTATTGCAGTTAGTGACAATGAGTCACTGAACGATGTAAAGGAAATGCTCAAGGCTAAATTTAAAATGAAAGATCTGGGAAAGCTAAGACATTTTCTAGGCAATGACTTTACCCAGAACAGTGGTGAAGTAAAGATGAACCAAAAGAAGTACATCACAAAAAGATTCGAGAGATTTGGTATGTCTAATTGTAAAGTAAGAAGTACCCCTTCTGAACAAAAAACAAACTTCGAATGTGACTGAATCTACCGACCAAAGAAAATATCGTGAGCTTGTGGTTAGTTTGATATATGTTATGACATGTACAAGACCTGATCTTAGCTGGATTGTAAGTAAACTTTCACAATATTTGTCACAACTGAGTGACTCTCATTTAACAATAGCCAAATATGTGTTAAGGTACTTAAAAGGTACATTAGACAGAGAGCTGTGTTAGAAGAAACGTGAAGAGAAACTTCAGCTTGTAGCATACAGTGAAGCAGATTGGGCAACAGATCAAAACGATAGGCGTAGTACAACAGGTTATTGCTTTAGTCGTAGCAGAGACGGGCATATTATTTCATGGAAATCAAAGAAACAACAAACTGTGGCTTTATCTACATGTGAAGCAGAGTACATGGCATTGGCAGCAACAACACCGGAGAGTTTATACCTTGTGCAGTTGTTGAGTGGAATGGATGGAGAGTGCAAGTGTGTGCCAGTAACAATATTTGAGGACAATCAAGGAGCAATCACTTTGTCAAAGAATCCAGTAAGCCGTCAGAGATGTAAACATGTTGACATTAAGTATCATTTTGTTAGATCAGCACTTAATGATAAAAAAATAAGCATTGAATATTGCCCAACAACGGATATGGTTGTAGATATCTTTACTAAAGCTGCTATGAAATCGAAGATTGAATGGTTCATGTATTACGAATTTGGAATATAAAGGAAAAAGTTATCCAAAATATGTTCTTAAATGTATTTGTATACATCATAAGAGCAAGTAATAATAAAAGAGGGTGATTGATCGTATGTGTGCTCTTACACTGACGTTGGTGTAGAGAGGTCAAGAGAGTTCATGTGACCATGCACTTTATAATAAAGGAGGAAGCGAGGGTTTTCCCCTCTTCCATTTTTAACCAGATTAATTGCCTTCATGTGTGTTTATTTTTCCTCTGTAACTGTATGTTTAGCCTGGTTTTCCTGCCATTAAGATGATAGTGCCAACAGTAACATTAAAAAGTAAGATTGGACACTCTTTGTTAAGGGCCTTAAATTAGCTGATAAGGATATGGCTGGTGGCAGTGAAAACTACCTTATAGGCTGGGCAAAGGGGGCATAGCTAATAAACCTGTGCCAGCCTTTCCCTGGTGTAAGTGTGTGTGTGTGTCTGTGTGTGTGTGTGTGTGTGTGTGTGTGTGTGTGTGTGTGTGTGTGTGTGTGTGTAAATTTAACCTCAAAGAATGTATGTGTCAGCTACTTGGGCAGGGACACAAAGCACTGGTTGGACAGAGAGGGTGCTGCAGGTCTTGGCTTGGCCACTCAGCTGAGATCTCAACTCTATCGCTATGCCAGTGGGGAGTCGTATTGGGGATCTGGAGAAAGAGAGAGAAACCAGCTACAGACTGACTGTGGTCTCTGTGTGCTCTTAAGGGAAATTTCACTTGATGCAGAGAGCTGCATCTGTAAATACTGTGTTTGTAACTTGTCATCCTCCCAGTGTACATCACCCACTGGTGCTAGTGGTGAGGATTGAAGCTCCTTGATTACTGGGCCAGTGATGGGGTGTCACAGGAGGAAGTTCACGTGCGTTGCATGTTAGCCACTCTGGTATGTGATACTGTGACTGTCTGTCTTGCTATACCATTTGTTGGCCACCATCAAGTCATTTGCCAAACAGAAGTTTAGAATGGCCTCTTCTTCTTTATTCCTGTTGCCCCACCTATGCAGATTCAGGCAGTTCTTATATCCTTTTCATTTGTCATGATATGTGCACTCACGTTATGCATTATCAACACTCATATTGTCTTGCTTTATCTAGTACATCCTGTAACTGCTGTCTAAATGCACTTTTTTACTCACTATCACTAGGCTGAGATTATGAATACTGCCTTATTCTTACACTGGAGTCTGAATGTCATGATGATATCCCTCTCTGTCTTCTGAACCCTCTCCCTCACTACATTCCCCACATAATTTATAGTCTGTCTTCCTCTTAAGTAGACTCTGGATCTCAAGCCAAGTGGCTTTGCTGCAATACCTTTCCATATAGTCTCATGGGTATATAGGATGTCTAACCTCCTCCCTACCATCATGTCATCCACTTTCAAGCTGCATCCTGTCAGTGAACCTACACTGGGTGTAGCTCATCTTTGGCAGGTTGATTGGTTTTATGTACAGCTTTCACTCAACAGAGCTATCCTGTTAGCCCCTGGTAACCCCAACTGGTCAAATGGGCAATGGCTGCCAGTATATTATCACATACTGGCCAACAGAGGCACATACACCCCTCCCACCATTAGCATGGTTTCCTGGCATATGTTAAAGTAAGCTAGGTCCTCAACCCACTTATCACCAGCAAATACTCATTCCCTTTTTGTGACATTAGTCAGCATGATCACATCATCTACAGCCAATTTTTAGACCATTGAGGGGCTAGCTGTGATGCAGAGTATAGTCTTGTCATCCATGTTCTGGAGGATACTGCACATAACAGTTGATGCCCAAAGTGGTAGGCTTATACAACTCTTCCTCTTATAGGACACCACTTGTGCTGCTGCCCACAACTCCACTCTTGGGTGAGTTTGAGATGGAAGCACACAGCATATTTTTGGCAGGTGGAAGGATTCTCACAGAGACACAGGGACAACATGCAAATGTCATAAAGGCATTTGCCAGAGGTCAAGATCGAATCCTGTACCTTGTGCTTGGGAGGAGAAGACCTTAACTATTATGCCAACTGGTGCCTGCCATTTATATGAGTGCACTATGTATAAGTACAAGTCACTGTTATATATAATACAGTGGTTACTATGGACTCTTTGTTGACTTACTTCTTATGGAAGCTGCCATAGTCCTATTGTGGTTGAGTATTTTCCTAGATTATGTTTATAGTCTGACCTATTTGTATCAGTGTACTGTAGTGGTTAGATTTTTGCTTTCACTATAGTTTCACTATATCTTCAGAAATTCTGCATATTATGTTATACTCTTCCTAATATACTGTACAGGTTGATTTAGCTTTCCCAATAGTTTTAGAAGTTCTACCTTTCACACTATAGCACAAATACATCTCATATAATAACTGGCAAAATGTTATGTTTCCTTTAATTCTAAAGTTTATAACTTTTGTAGCTTGGATATTACTTTGGTGTCAGAATTTGGCGCACTTCCCGTTATTTGTCAAAGTCAAACTTTAGATGTTGCTTATTAAAATTTAACACATACCTGATTATTCGGTTGAGTCATGCCTCTTTCACATACATTATATTTGCTTTATAGAGTTGTCTAGTATTGTTTGTATCCCTTTTACAGCAATACACACAACACCATATATCTCCTTGTTTTTTCACCTTCACTAGTCAGTATGGGATAAAAGCCTGACCTTACTTCTTCTGTGGCTATCCTGATTGCATCTGGTAGCCTTGAAAAATCTTATGGTTACTGTTAATCCATTATTGTTATCTGTCAAAACCACAACCTGTAAGATAAGCAAGTACTTATTCAAACAAAAGATTAATCTCTCACTGCAGTCTTCCTTGATTAAGCAGCATGTTTACACTGCACAGGACATACACCCTGTGAAAAACTGAGGGGCTGTCAGCCCAGCCAGTACAATTTTGTAAGTAATTCTATGCCATTGCAAATAATATGATCCACAGGCTGGTTTCACAAATGTAAGAAAACTGTGTTATGTGCTAAGCTTCAAAAATGTAACCACAGTGCACCCTGCTGGAAGAAAGCTAAGTAAAGAATTTTACAACTGTGTGTGGTTTCAAGCTTGGAGACAGGATGTCTGGGCCAAGAAATTATTTCTATTGTCCTAAGACAGAGATAATTACTAGGTTTCACATATAAAGTGTCTTTTATTGCTGTAGCTTACTGACATGTGCATATTACAACAAAATGTTAAATTTTAAGTTCTGTAAGCATGGGAAACTTAAGCAGAAGTTTCAAGAATGATGTAATCTGAAATGACTCAGCAGTAATGTGTATTATCAATTTAAGACTTTCGCAGAGAGAAAGATTTAGCATTTTGTATTTTGTTCTGAATCTGATAACAACTCACCAGTACTGTGCCTTGCTCTATATTTGTCTCTTAGATCTTAGTATTTCTCTTAGAGATAGCTAGAAATAGCAAGATTAGTCTAGCTGTTTATATATTTATGTGAGACTATCCTTCAATGTTGTTTTAAAGTATTTCCTGTGATTTCTGAACTCTCTAATGTCATTGTGTTGAGTTAATACTTATTGTCTTGTGTTTTTATTATTTATTAAATATTTGTAAACCTTTCAACTATGGCTGTTTTGTGTAGAGATGATTTAAGCTCTTAGAGTACTTGCATGTATTTGGTGAGACTGTATAAGCCACTCCTAAATAGCCTTCAAGTCTCAGTCACACTTACCAATTGGATAATAATAACATTGCACAGTAGAATTGGACACCCTTTGGTAAGGGCCTTTATAGTAGCTGATAGTAGTGGTTGACAGCAGTCAGTACTTTCGTATAGTCTGGGCAGAAGGTGAATAGCTGGAGAACCTGTGTCAGCCTTCCCCAGGAGTCTCTGTGTGTTTGTATATAACTCAAATCTCAAAGTGTGTGTGTGTCAGCTTGGGCAGGGACACAAAGCACTAGTTGGACAGAGAGGGTCCTGGAAGTTTTTGCTTGACCACTCGACTGAGATCTGAATGTTACAGCTGTGTCAGTGGGGAGACTTACTGGGGATCTAGCAAGAGAGAGGAAATACCAGCCCCAGACAGACCGTGATCTCTGTGTAATCTTAGTAGAAATTGTACTTTACTGTGTGTGTACTTGTTATCCTCCCAGTGTGGAAGCCCCTCACTGGTGTTAGTGGTGAGGATTGAGGCTCCTTGATTACTGGACCAGTGCATGGGCATCATACCCCCAGTTTATACTGAAGTCACTAAAGAAATCTCTGTTCAAGAATCCCACTTAAATGAAGAAAACTCAGCATTGAGGTCACACTGCACCTACACTCCTATGGCATCCTTTCCTGTATCTGGTACATATGCCTTCCAGGAGTCACTAGAGATGTGAGTCTAAGTCTTTAAGGTCCACAAGGTCCACATTCATGAGAGAAATATTTTAGTCACAGGAGACTGCACAGTTAGGTACACAAAAATCCTCCCTCATCAGACTAGACAAGAACAGGGTGACAGTAAACTGCAAAGTATATTTGCAGAACCAGGATCTATGATGTAGCAAGGGTCATTAGGTCCCTTTCTCCATCCTGGCAAATATGAGGACAACCTGGTCTAAGTTAATTAAGGGGGTGATCTTAAGAGATATTCCAGAGGAACATGTTGGAGGACAAGATGGAGTTTAGTGTGAATTCATCTTGAGTAGTATCCTGCCATCACCAAGAAAGACATCACGATTCAAAAATAATCACCATAAATAACAGACGGAGTAGCTGTTGTCATTATAGGATGATCCAACATATGTAAGCAGTGGAGGAGATACTGGACAGGTCTGCCTGATTCACCAGGGCTCACCTATACCTCTCTCAGTATGGCCTCGGCAAAATGGGTGAAGCTTTTAATTGTACCCATAATGCCTTATTTAGGAATTCTCTATCTTTTAGACTTTCTAATGTAGTAAATTCTAATTCTGATTATATCAGCATGGTTCCAATTAATGTAAGGACTATAAATAAAAGAATACCCACAATTTTGGCCTTTCTAACACTCAAGCGCATCTATATGTATGTCACTGCACAGACCTGGTTTCATTGTAGTGAAAACACTCATATACCTAAGCACAATGACTATCATACCTTCAAACCCACAGGGAAATGTGGGGGAGTATCTGCATTTTTCAATGACATCATTGTCTCATGGCAAATCTCTTATGATCCCTGGAAGGAAGTGTCCTCCTTCAAGTACCTTGGTCTCTTGTTAGATGCATAAGTCAGAGGTTAGAAGGGAAGTTGAGAATAATGCTCTTTTTAAGCATATTAAAACACATGGGAATACGCATTGCTTTAAATTTAGATGCCTAGATTTAGTTAAACCTCATAGTAGGGGTGGTGATATTAATAATGTTTTAGATATTAAGGAATATGAATGGATTTTAAGACTAGCAGCAGATTCCTCACCTGGATTAAATTCTACTGTTAGCCTAAAGCCTGTTTTAAGTAAAATTCAGCGTGTTAAGCTATTTTAAATATTTTTGCATTTTGTATATATATTATATTATATTGTGTTTGTCGGTCATGTGATTTTGGCTGCTATCATGTGACTGTTTTTTGCTCCTATTTAAAGCAAGCTGCTTTTGTTTTAATGATTGTTAGTATTGAAGAAGGGTTTCACCCGAAAGCTTTGCTGTGATATATTAAATTGTTTTCTGCCTACGTTTGTTTGTTTCTCTTGTTAGATGCCTCATTCAATTTCATCATTCATTTTGAAAAAAAAACACATGCAAAATTGAACCCCCTCCTATTCCAGCCAAAAATATATCCCCCTTTCTGTCATAACAAACCAGAGCTGCTACAGAGAAAGGAGTTATACTTCCTCATCTTGAATTTTGCATTCCTGTTGTCTCAGCAGCATCTGACAAAAACTCCATTACCACTAAAATACTAGAAAACAACATTTTTAGATTTATCACATATTTCCAAGACATGAACACTACTATATAACTTAAAAACTGTAGAAAGGATCATACATGTGGTATACCCTTCCTCACTGGTCTTCTAATGATGATTTCAGTTGGGTTCCCTGGTTTAATTCTTGGATGGGGTGCCTTTTGTGTGGAGTCTGCATGTCCTCCCTGTGTTCACGGGGGTTTCCTCCCACATTCCAAAGACATGCAGTAGGTGGATCGGATACTCTAAATTGGCTATAGGTGGGAGTGTACATATGAGTTTGTGATATGGATGAACTACTGCAGCAGAGCTAGCCACCCAGTGGTGTAAACCTTGGCTCCAGATGACTGTCACTGTTGAAGTGACACCTCGACCCCTTATGCAAAAAATTGGAAAAAAGAGGCTGTGGATGGATGGATGGATGGATTTACCATCACTGTTTTCAACTATATATGTATTAAGATGAAAATTTTTATTCCAGAAAGTGTATATGACTATATTACAGCTATGATCTGAAGATATCCTGAAAAAAAGTCCAAATTTAACAGCTTGCAAAGACTCCTTACAGACTCACTGGTTCTAGCATAAATTTTCTATCTACAAATGTCTTATACCAATACATCTACAACTGCATAATCTCAACAGGCATACAGCATAAAATGGAGTTCTTGGGTTGGAAAATATAAGTGCACAGCTGGATATGAAAACTGCATAACACAGTCACTGTGCATAGCATTCTTGAATAGCACTATCTAGTAATTATTTTTATTTATTTTTTTACATTTGTTATCTGGGAATGTCAAGGCTAGCTAGTACATGTTGAAGGAGCACTCAACAAATGGCAAAAAGGTTACACTAAACAGTATACAATAATAAAACATGTATAGATGTAATTTCAGTGAACTCATACAAGAAATCACTACAAAAGTTTCAAGGAAAGGAAAGAAATAAAATTAAAATATTAGACCACTACAATCTTAACTGTTATAACTCAGCTTCAGTAATTCTAAACAATTCTCATAAGTCACAAATGAGCAAGGTCCATTTTATGAAGCCATTATGTTTAAGGATACTATAAACAATAAACAATTAAAAAAGAAGTTATGTAATTACCATAATGTTCCATTTGTGTTGTCCATTTTCATTTCCTCAACAGTTGGGTTTGGATCTGGTTCTTGGATCCGACTTGGTCATTATGAAAGTTCATGGTAAGCAAGAAGCTCTTGAGCTTGTCTCCTACCCATAATGCACCAGTCCTAAACTATGTCTGATTGTGTTTGCTGATCATACCAGAAAGGAAATAATTAACCTGCATAACTATAGTACACGTAGAAAAGGGAAATAGCTACAAGTGAATCAAATTGTGAATGTAAGTTCCAAAAATACAATATTTTGTTAAATGGTGTGTTATCTGAGCTTATGTTCTGTTCAGGTTTTCTTTTTTTACACATAGAAAAAAACCTGTGCTTTATAAGGATAGAAACCATATCTAGAGCTCAATATGTGGGACAGTGATGTCCCTCTAGCAACTCATTTGTTTAGAAGTTTATGAACAGAAGGGATGGGGGTGGCGGGTGGGAAGTTGAGGAAGAATGGTAAATACATAACCTCTTTATCTGATGTTGCCAATTTTCATTCTATCCTCAACAGTTGGGACAGAGTCCCCAGCTAACTAGAATCCCTCGTGGACTCTAAGGAAGGATATTCCTGAGCACAGTTGAATCAAATGATGATCTACTCCTGGAGACAAGATTCAGTTTGTAATGAGTAATAAAAGTATGGTGAGTAGCCCAAGTTGCTGCTGCACATATGTCGTCAGTGGATGCTCTGGATTGAAAAACTATAGAAGTTGCCATGGGTCTAGTCGAATCAGCTTGCACTGGTTTTGGCAAGGTCATGCCCAGTTTGTATAGATAAATGAAATACAATCAGTTAGCCATCTTGCTTAAGTCACATTTGCAACTGGTTCACCCAATTTCAATTCTGCATAGGAAACAAACAAACGGTCTCTTTTTCTGATCACTTTTGTTCTATGCAGGTAAAAACATAATTGCCTGTGGATATCCAATACATGTAACAGGTATTTGTCCTTGTTTGCAAAATTAGGAAAGAATACTGGTAAATTAATGGCTTGGTTGATATTAGATTTTGACACCACCTTGGGAATGAAGGAAGCATTTGTTTGCAATGTCACTCTATCCTTCTGAAAGATCATGTTTGGCAGTTCATAGGATCATAGGTTCATACTAGGCTATCTGCCCTAGGGCATTTATAAGCCTAGTCAGAGTGTGTTTGGCTTTCACCACCCATTTTAAATTAATTTTGCTATGCCCTTTTTCGAGGTTAGTATACTTTGCCTCTGTCTAACAGTGACACAGAAGTGATACCCCGGGTAAACCTATGATCCCCCATCCACTCATCAAGATTCCTCTTGAAGAGAGTCAATGAGGGACTCTGCCTAACCTGGACTGGGATTTTATTCCAGAGTGAAGGGAGCCTCTGGGTTATGAATCTGTCCCTCCAACATGTCCTATTTATTTCAGTGCTGAGGTTCAAGTCTCTCGAGCGCGTAGCTCGATGGGATTTGGATTTTCTGAGGTGCAGCATGTCCATTAATTCCGGGTTGGACATGGCTTTATACGTCAGGCACAGATCGCCTCTGAGCAGGCAGTATGCCACTGAGTAGAGCTGGAGCTTCTTTAACCAGGCAGCATATGGCATCTGTTTGAGCCCATTGATCCTCTTGGTGAGGTACTTTTGGGGTCTTTCCAGGTGCTGCAGGTGTCTGGTAAGGTACATCCCAAAAGGGGCATTGTACTCAATTATGGGCCTGATGAGGGATGAATAAAGAGGCACGATGACCTCTCCTGATCTAGATGTGAATCCCTTCATGATTATGTGGGTTATATAAAATGTTTTTCTAACCACTTTGGCCACATGGTTGTCAAATGAGAGATTGCTATCAACTTGGGTCCCCAGGTCCCTTATTACTTCTTCTGTACTTAATGGATTACCACCTATGTGGTAATTTGTGGGCACTATGTTTTTGCCAAAGGGGATGACTATTTGGCGTTCAGCTTGAGGCCATGGCTCTGGTGCCAGTTGTCTGTTTCTATGAGGCCCTTTTGGAGGATGCTTGTGTCGGCTGGAGAGTCGATTATGGCACCCAGTTTGCAGTCATCTGCGAACTTGGTCAGCCACAGTCCTTCCATGTTGGCCTGTACCTCCGAGAAATATATACCGAACAAGAGAGGTCCCAGGACTGAGCCTTGTGGGATGCCACTTGTAACTGGTTTGGAGTCTGACATGGCTCCAGCAATTCTAACCATGTGGTTTCTGTCCTTGAGCCAGTTTGCAAATCATCTAGTGACATAGGGGTTTATATTTAAGCTGGTGAGCTTATCTATAATGCCCGAGTGGGGTATTGAATCGAAGGCTTTTGTGAGGTCCAGGTAGGCTGTGTGGACCACCTTCCCCTCGTTAATGGCCTTGGTGACTGTTTTGAAGAAATCGACCAGGTTTAAGAGGCAGGATCTGCCCTTAACAAAGCCGAACTGGGTAGGATCCAGTGTCTGTAGGTCCCCAATATCGTTTTTTATGAGGACCACGATGATCCTTTCCATAGCTTTGCAGACCAAGCTAGTCAGGCTTATGGGGCGATAGTTTCCAGGATCCATTGAGGCACCACCTTTGTGGAGAGGGACCACTGTTGCTGTACGCCACTCTTTGGGTACATATCCTGCGGTAAGGCTGAGACTGAACAGTAGTTTTATGTTTGGGTTTAGCTCTTCTTGGAGTTCATGTAGGACGCAGCCTGGGACACCGTCTGGTCCCATTGATGCTGTGTTTTTTGCTTTGGAGAGGGTGGCTCTTACCTGAGCATCTGAGATGTCAGGGGGGCAGCACTCTGCTGGGATAGCTATTTCCCCTTTTGGTGGGGGGGAGGGAGTTTGCGCTGAACCTGTCAGCTAGGATGTTGGCAATGTCTGTGGGTTCGGTGTATTTTTTGTCATTTTGGACTAATTCTGAGCATATCTGGGAATTCCCACCCAGGTTCCTAACATAACTAAAGAAAGCCTTGTGATTATCCTTAGTGTCCTGTGCAATTTTTCTCTCGAAGCTGGCCTTAGACGATTTTATGAGTGCCCGTAGTTTTTTGCTAATACTGATGAGAGATGCCTTCCCTTTTTGGGATTTTGCTCTATCATGTAGTAGCTTCCTCCTTCTACTGTATAGTTTGTTTATGGCTGGGGTCAAGCAAACAGGACGTCTGCCTTTGGAGGATTGGCTCTTGGTTTTATTTGGGATTGCATGATCCATGCATTCCTGAAGGTGTTCATAGTATGCGTTTATAAAGGATTCTGCAGTCTGGGCCGTATTTTCCCCAGGCCCGGGGGCTTTGAAGGATTCCACCTCAGTTTTGAGGAGTGTAAAATTTGCTTTAGGGAAGTTTTTCACTGTGGTTTTCTGCGCAGGGGGTGGGGTCGGGATGTGAATATCCAGTGAGATTAGTTTATGGTCTGATCTTACCAGTTAGGGATACACTTCTGGTCTGGAGCACAGAGTCCCCATGTTGGTGATGATCAGGTCCAGTATGTTGTCCCCTCTTGTGGGAGTGGTAACATGTTGTTCCATTGCATTTGAGTTTATAAATTCTAGGAACCTTTGAGCTAGGGTGTTGGAGCTAGAGTAATGCTCCCAGTCTATGTTTGGGTAGTTGAAGTCACCCAATATAATAGTGTTTGGAGAGACCTTCATATTTTCCAGTGTTCTCAGGAAGGCAGAATGGTGTTCCTGGGTTTGGGAGGGTGGTCTGTAGCAGGCTATAAATGGGAAGGCAGTTTTACCCACTGTTAGTTGCACATGGATAGTCTCTGATGCTTCGTGCTGTGCCACCAACCTGGAGGTGTGGGTATCTTTGACGAATATTGATACTCCCCCTCCTTTTCTGGTTCGGTCCAAGTTTTGGGGCCAAAAAGCATGGTATGAGGTATAACCTGGTAGTGCTGGGGTGCTCTCGGGAGCCTGAAACCAGGTTTCTGTTACTGCACAGATATAAATGTTCTCCATGCTAAAGAGAGTTTCGAGTGCATGCATCTTGAGGTTTAGACTTCTGGCATTGAGTAGCATTACTCTTAGTTTCTTATCCCTTGTGATTCCTATGGAGGTGGGTTTGTCTTTTGAGCCTTGCCGAAAAAAGGCACTATGGGGGTAGCAAGAGACTTTGCCAATATCCAAAAGCCCAGGGGTGACAGGTGCAAGCTGCCCCTAGCAAAGCATCATGGCTTGTCGAGCATGTCATCCCAGGCTGACAGGCATTGGATCCCCTTTGAATGACACCAATACTTAAGCCAATTGTTGAAATTGATCATCTTGTCTTCATATTGTGGCATCATTTTTGGTGAGGGTAAGATGCTACTCAAGGTCAGGGTCATACCGGCTATGGCTACATGCTCAGAGAGCTCCTCTATGTCTCTTTTCATGTAGTCCAGGGAGGTACATCTCAGGTCATTCACACCAGCATGGACAATGACTGAGTCATATTTGTACTTGCCTTGGAGTGACCTGAGTGCTTGTGTTATGTGGCAGATCCTAGCGCCCAACAGGCAGCTCACCGTGACCTTCTCCTTGTTCAGCCTGGTGAGCGGGACGTCAGTGTGCCTGACAATAGAGTCACCTATTACAAGTGTATCAGGTGTGTTGTTTAGCCTTAAGGGCTGTGACTGTTCAGCACACTGGCTTTGTGAGCTATGTGTTGCACGTGTTTTGTTTTGGGGTAGCAGTTGCTTGGGTGTCTGCTTTGGAGGTCTCTGCTGCTTAGGCAGATTTTTATTTAGAGCCTCCAAGTATGTTTTTGTATGTTTATGTGTTTGGTTTGCTGTTGTGGTAGGTCTATGTGAGACTGGAATTGTAGTGAGTGTTGTTTCCTTCTCTTCCTGACTGGTTATGCCAGTACTGAGTTGAGAGAGCTTAGCCTCCAGTTTGGCTATATGGTTGCATCTCTCACATGTGTTGGAATTTGTTGGGAGGAGGAGAGGGTTGTCTGTGTACATGAGGCAGTTGTAACATTGCCTCAAGACTCCCAGATTCACCAGCTGGACCGGAGAGGAGATTGACAACTGACCTTTGGACATGCTAGAATAGCACTGGGAATTCCTTTATAATTGAAAAAAAGGGCCAATGGGGAACAAGGTACTAAGGGGGAGTTTGTGAGTGTGTAGTGCTTTTAATTTTTTAGTGCAGACTTATATAATTGCTTTAGTGAGCAAGTGCCAGGTAACTTAAATGCAATGTGTTACAGGTAACTTAAATGCAAAAATGACAAACAGTAACTTTCTTTCAAATAAAACAAGGAAATAAGTACAGTAAGCAATGCAGATATCACTAGGGATCCACAGAAGCGCTGAAAAGCCACGTTTTAGGTGGAATTAGCGTTTCAGGGAAATAACAAGCAAACAAGCATACAAACAAAGCTAGATTCTAGTCTATGCTACAACAAACAAAGGTGTACAATTTCAGTAGAAACAGTTCAAATAAGCAGGCACTATAAGCATTTAACCAGCAGTTTCCCAGCTCAGAAGGGGCAGAGTCCAGCCTCTCCTCCACAAAAGTGCAGACCACAAACCTTCTTAATATAAAAAATAACTGGCCCTGAAAGTGTGCTTAAACCAGAACCACTTTTAGAATAACAGACAGAACAGCCCCCAACACCAGTTCCCAACTTAGAAGACAACTTGGAAAGCCACCACCTCACCACACACCACAAGCCAAACACAAACCTCAAAAACAACTGGTCTGAAAAGTGCTTAATCCAAAATCCAAAAGACTTAGAATGATAGCTACACTTTTTTACTAAGTTACAACCAAACATACATAAAAATACATATGAGAATGCCTGGATTAGTGCTCCAAAGATTATAACAACAAGCTAGATTCAGCAGGCCTGGATCTAGTCTATGCTACAGCAAACAAGGTGTACCAATTTCAGTAAGAAGCAGTTCAAATATGCAGGCACTATAAGCCTTTAACCAGAAATCCCCAGCTCAGAAGGGCAGAGTCCAGCCTCTCCTCCCACAAGAGTGCAGACCACAAACCCTCTTAATGTAAAATAACTGGCCTGAAGCCCAAGTGCTTAAACCAGAATTAATACAAGTTTAGAATAACAAACACTGAGCCCTCAATCAGCAGTTCCCAACTTAGAAGGATGTAAGCTACCTGTCCTGCCACTACAGTGCAGACCACAGACCTTCTTAATGTAAAACTGGTCTGAAGCCCAAGTGCTTAAACTAAAAGGCTTAGAATGAGTTACACCAAGCAGTTGTGAAGACAAAACTTACATTTCTAAAATTCTTCTAGCAGAAGTAATAGCCATTAGAAAGAAATATTTCCAGGTAAAATACTTAAGGTGACATTTAGCTGCTGGTCCAAAAAGAGAGTGTATCAATGTCTGCAGTACCAAATATAGATCCCATGAAGGTGTATGGTCCTTAAACAGGGGTCTCAAAAGAAGAATGAATTGCAGAGAGATTCTGCACAATTTATTAGAAGTGACTGTAGAACCTTCAAACCCAATGTGAAAATCTGGAATTGCTGGTAATTGAACTTTAATAGTAGAGGAACTAGCCCCTTCTTTAAAAAGTAAAGCTAAAAACTCAAAGATGTCATGAATTGAATCTGAAAATGGATCAGCATAACATAGTTGTGCCCAGAAAGCAAATCATTTCCATTTATTTGTGGAGCGATTTCTTGTTGAATGTTTGTGAGAAGATAAAAGTATATGTTGGACAGGGGAAGAGAGCATAGGTTGTCTGGCTACTAACGGAACTGGAGAAACCAGGACATCAGGGTGAGGTTAGAAAGATGTGAATGGATCATGCCCATTGGGTGAGACAGAAGGTCTGGAGTCAGATCCAGAATCCAAGGTTGGTGAAGTGAGGCCAATGAAGGGAAACCAAATCTGCTGAGGGTAGTAAGGTGCAATGAGGATGACTTTGCTCTTTCACCTGGCAACTTTCTTCAGGAATTTCAGTATTAATGGAACTGGTGGGTAGCATATAGTAGACTGGGAAGGCAATCAAACAATAAAGCATCTCTCTGTGACTTCTCTGTGGAGGGATTAGGGCAATATAGTTGCTACATTTGTTGTTTAAGGAGAAGCAAAAGGATCACACCAAGGCTGGACCCATTGATCACTTTCATCACTTTTTTTTTTGTTGAGAGACTAGTCATGAGGTAGAAGAATGAGCCTGCTCAGTTTGTCTGCTTTCACACTGAGTCTCCCCAGAATGTGTATCATTATGAGAAAGCAGTTCCATGAGATCACCTAGTGCCATGCTCTGAGCACTTCTCAGCACAAGGGGTATGATCTGGTTCCTCCTTGCTTGTTAATGTACCAAACTACTGACATATTGTCTGCTTTTATGGCTTTTATGGCAAATGTCCCTAGAGGGAGAACATTCTGGAAAGCCTGTAAAACAAAAAACACTGTTCTCATCTCTAGGACATTGATAATGCAAGTTATCCTCTTCAGGTGACCAAGTGCCTTGGACTGTTTTCCCCAGTAAATGTCCATCTACTCCAACTGGGAAGCATCTGTGGTCACTATGGCCTTGAGCTGAGGAGGGAATGAACAGATAATCCTGTAGAATGTGATCTGATTGAATTCACCATCCAAGATCTATTTTGCATATCTGAGTATCTGTATCTGGGCTGACATGGGTTGGTAAAGTATGAACTACTGTGGTGCTAGCATCCACTGGAGAATCCTCATATAAAATCTGGCTAAAGATACTAGAGTAATCACTGCTGACATTGACTCCAGAGCCTGAAGGACCAAATGGGCTGAACTTTTGATACTGCAAATTATTTTTGTGACCTGTGATCTGATAGAGTGAACCCTTGAGTGAGGTAGCAAAGCTATCATTGAGTTTGTATCAAAAATTGTTCCTATGAATTCCAAGTTTTGAGTCAGTTCTAGCTGAGACTTATCATAGTTTATGGTTATTCTCAGATGGGAACAAACCTGCAGAACTTGATTTCTTGCCCTTAATAACTGATACATGGTTGGGCCAGAGATGAGCTAGTCATCTTGATATGGGAACACTCAAACTCCCTGCAGTCTCAGGTAAGCTGCAACTACTTCCGGTCATTTGGTGAACACCCTGGAAGCCAAAGGGCAGATCTCTGAGCTGATAGTGACTGGATCCCAGCCGGAAGCATATATATCTTCTGGATCAGCTATTCTTTTTTATGTGATACTATGCATCCTGAAGGTCTAACAAGCACATCCAGTCATTCTTGCCCAGAAAGGGGAGAATGGACTAATCATGACTATCTGAAACTTGGTATGCTGAACTGACTTGTTCAAACTGCTGAGACCCAAGACTGGTCTCCAGTCCCCTGTTTTCTTTGGCACTGAAAAGTACCTTCAGTAAGTTCCGGATTCTATCTGACCTGGTGGGACCTCTTGGATGAATCTTTTTTCAGCAGCTTTTGTATTTGAATTACTGCTTATTTCTTCTGACTGGGTGGAACATCAGGGAATTTCTTCTGGGTCAGAGGTGGGAGGTTAAAGGGTATTATATAATCTCTGGATATAATCCTCTGCACACAAGTATTGTTTATTTTGTCTAGCCAGGCCCTCTGTTGCAGGAATAGGTGACACATGATTGCCTCCAGAGATGGACAATCAGGCCCCCTTTCAGGAGCACTGGTAGGGTCTGTCAGGGAAAGAATCTCTGGAACCCTAGTATTTGGAGCTCCCTCTACCATGGGGGCAGCATCTACCATTAGAATCTCCCCTCTGCCCATAGGAGAACTTTCTCCATGTGTGTCCTGGAAAGGACCCTGGGACTTTCTGAACCACATCTTCTGACCACCTCATTAATTTCTAGAAAAGGACCATTGAGGGGTCAAAAAATGTACGTCCACTGCAGAAATTGTCTTTCCATCCTTCTCACAACTGGAGAATGTGTCCTTCACTTTGGGGCCAAACAAAGGCATGCTGTCAAAAGGAGCATTGACAAACGAAGACTTGAAGGGCTCCACAAAATCACACAGGCACATACAGACATGTTTCCTGATGGAAATACCTGAACCCATTGACCTTGAGGCACCTTTAGCTGCATGCAAAATTAGTCTCATGGAAGAGTTCAAAATGGACTGTAGTGTAGCAAACTGGTAAGCTACAGATGACAGGACAACTGCAGGAATGAACCCAGAAAGGTTATTTGAAAGTTCCTTGGTCAAATTCCTTTGCAATCTAATAAAATGTGCCAAATAATTCAGCGGCCTAAGGGCAAAAGTTGTTGAAGCATAAATACCCTTCCCAAACTTGTCCATCACCCTAGACTCCCTGTTAGGGGAATGAACAGTGGAACTCTGCTTGGTAAGTTCCTTTTTGGCCACTGTTTCCATGACCGTGACATCAACGGGAAATCCTTTAGCCCAAAACTCCATATCTAAAGGTGGAACCAGAATCTTGTTTGTCTCCTGGGTATGGGTTCAACTGTGGTAGGTTCCTTCCACACCTGCTGAGAGACTAAACCAGTAAGCTCATCAGTGGGTGGAGTAACCCAGGAGGTAGACAGGCCAGTACTGAAAGTCTCCAGGAATACTGACTCCTCAGATTAATGGTTTTGCACATCCAACCACCTCTCTGTTTTAGGATCTCAATGATGTACCCAAATGAGATGTCTTCTGGAGGTGATAATGGGGACCCTTCATCTTCATCAAAATCTGTATCCTCTGTGACTGACTTTTGTCAGGAATCAGTGCTTCCTCTTGCATGTCTTCTTCCTAGGAACCTCCAAGAATGTGGTTCATTAAGCCACTTGTGAAAGATGTTCTTCATTCTATGTTGGAAAAAAAACAACAGAATGCTAAAAGAAAGGATAGTCCAACATCTATCTGATATACATAGGGAGGTGGAAAGTAATGCCCTAGCTAAACATATCATAAGTCCAGATAAAACACATAGTTTTACATTTGGGGTTATAAAAAATATTGAAAGAAGTATTGGGGAGGGGATATTGTGTTGAACACTGAGAATGTTGATTATAGCTGGATTAATTACTTTAAAGCAGATGTGCCCTCTGGGCTGAATGACACTGTGAGTTTAAAACCTGTTCTCAAGAAAAGGTCCCTTCTTCCATGCAACAGGCACTCAATTGCTTATTTTATTTATTGTCTTTTTGCTGTGCTTCTATTGGTCTGAATTTGTTGATGTGATGCATATATGAAAATGTGTTTTAGTATGTTTTAAGCACTGAAGAAGAGTTTTATCTCAAAAGCTTTGCAATTAAATTTTATTTTACATCATGTTGTGAGTTACTTTTGCTTTTCATTCAGTGGGGTGTTCAGGGGAGGTATCGGAAGAAACTATAATACCCTGCTGGGAAGCCTGGAGATCTCAGACTGGTTGTCCCTGTGGTAAAGAATGATGAGAGTCTAAGGAATACACTATTTACAACCTTGACGGCTGACCGCCTCATAGAGAGAGAGGGCCCTGGCTCTGAGAAGGCAAGCTTCTGGACTGGTGTCCCCCACCCCAAAAGCAGAGCCAAGTTATCTATTGCTGAGGCTCCAAGGGGCAGAGGCGTCTCTGACAACTTCAAATTTGACTCCACCACCTCAGATCTGACAGGAAAGCTTTGTCTCTGAGAGTCATCTGGATCCACAGAAATATGAAATGGAGCACTCTGGGTAAGCTTCAGATCCAAAGATAGGGTTATCTTTGGATCTAAGCCAGATGGACCCACATGGCTTTGACCCAGGGAGTCTGAAGCAATAGAAGTAGTCAGAGGAGGAGGTACTTGAGGTGGGGGTGTAGTTGATGGATGGGTCTCCTGACCCAAAGGGGTAGGAACTGGTAAAACACCCAAGTGCATCTGCGCTGAGAGTATCTTCCACACCATTCTCTCCACATCTTCTTCTGTCAGACTTTTGGACAAACAAGTTAATGCCAGGGAAGGACACTTGGAGCAGTGTTGTCCTAAGACAGGACAAGGCAACCTCAAAGGAACTGGATCAATGGACAGTGAGTATTTGGTCTTTGGAAGAGGTATAGAAGTTGAGACAGTGGGATTTTACTGCATTTTAGCCATATCCAAGCTTGTTGGAGCCATCACCTTTTTCTTCCTCATATCTGAGGGTGAAGCACTCTGGGATCTTTTCCAATCCAATTTAGGATTTTTAGAAGACGGCTCTGAAACCAAGGTGGATGAGGTAGAAGGCCTCGGGGATGAAGACTTACATTCCCTTGTTTTTCTTTGGGGGAATTGAGCCCCAGATACTCCTTCTTCAAAGAAGGAAGGTAATAAGTCTCTTAAGATGAGCTTACTTTTCCTTTTTACAACCACCCTAGGATTAAAGTTATGACAAATCAAGCAATCTTCTTGTAAATGCTGTGGTCCTAGGCAACAGACACATAGTGTGTGGGCATCTGCCAGCAGTAGCTTGTGCCCACACTTGACATACTTTTAAAACCAGAAGGCCCATTTCCACCATTATATCAAACAACAAAAACTACAAAAAAATTTTAAAGTAAAAACAAAGTATATATTTTTTATAAATTAACAGCAACAATGTCTGGCATGACTTAGTGGTAAATCACTTTGTGTATGGTGTGCAGGGTCCTGGGTTCGAGCCTTGCAGCAACTGTTGATTAGGGGTTGGGAGGATGGCCTAATGGTTAAAGCGTTTGCCTTACAAACACAAGGTGCAGGGTTTGAGTCGCACAAGGGATAATTGGCTAGGCTTAAAATGGCTCGCAAGGGCAGTTAGCTTAGTACTAATCTATAAACCTATGAATCAATAGCAAGAAAATATTACCAACAATGGAACAAAGAGCTACACGAGAGTGTAGAAAAATAAAGAAGAGAAATATAATATTAATTACTGAAAACAGAAAGGGAAAAGGAAGAATTACTAACTATGGTATTCTTAGAAATATGAGCTTGTATAAGGGTAGGGATAAAAAAAGTAAGCAAAAACAATATATTAGGCAAAACAATATGACGTTTTAAGAGATTTTAAAAGTATAAAAACTATCACTCAACTCAGAAAGTTTGAGAGCTAGGACAACCACATCTTTTGTGTAAAGTGGCAAACAAGATCAGCAGTAGCTTTGGGCTGGTGTATTTTGGGTAGAGGACAAGCTCAACAGCTTCTAGGTTACCACGAGCTTTAGTAATGGCCGAGTCAGATCCAAGGCTCAGATCCAAACCCAACTGTTGAGGATAGAATGAAAATTGACATTAGATCAGTGCATTATTACACCCAGCAATGGTGCAAGAGACCTGAATAACTGCACTGAGATGTGGAAACTACTATATAGAGTTACTGGGGAAATTAAGGAATAGCTAATAGGTGCATTGAGATTGTACTGCAAGTAGCAAAACCAGGTTAAATATATTTAACCAAGAAATGTAACACAAAGAAGAGAAGTACTGAATGACCCTGAAAATGATTCACTGGACAATTGTTCTTCCCTGGTTAACAAAGATTAAGTAAAATAAACTGTATGTACTGGGGAATGTGTTATGAGACATAAAATGAGTCCCCCCTTTGAACCAGTGATAGTAACAGAAACAAATCTTCCAAGAAGTAACAATGAAAAATAAATAAATATGCATGACATTACTCTTTTTACTAGAAAACAGTTACAACTGTTCATCTATCAACAGAACAAAATATAATCTGAGCAATTGCAACTCATATAAAATACATTCCTTCTTGGTTCTTAATGCCATGATAGCTAGTTTTCAGCAGCACAATGAATGCAGAACAGTAAATTCTTTGTTTACCAGATTAGTTGCTCTGACAAGAGTCAAGATCAAAAATCAGACAAGATATGCATATGTGCCTAAACCCTCCAATAAGAAAGCAACAATCTTAAGCAGTGCAAACACATCAGGCAACCGACACCCCCAACACACACTCTACAAACTGGAGCACTTGCAGAACACGGTTGCTTATTGTTACTTTGAGTCCTGCAACTAAGTCCCAAAATTATGAAAAAAAACTGAAAATCTGAAGAAGAACAGAGGATGTTGAAACATAGGTTCATAGGTAGTTACTAGGCTATCTGCCCTAAGGCATTTATAAGCCTAGCCAGAGTGTATTTGGCTTCTGCCTCCCTATTAGATTAGCCTACTGTGCCTCTAAAGTAGGTCACAGAAGGTACCCTTTTAAGATTAGTTTACTGTGCCTCTGTCTAGCAGGGACACAGAAGAGATCCCAGGGGTGAATTTGCGATTTCCCATCCACGCGTCAAGATTTCGCTTGAAGAGGGTGAGAGAGGGGCTATGTCTAACATGAACTGGGATTCTATTCCAGAGTGAGGGGAGCCTCTGGGAAATGAATCTGTCCCTCCAGCATGTCCTATTTATTTTTGTGCTGAGGTTTAGGTCCCTGGAGCGTGTAGCTCTAAGGGACTTGGATTTTTTGAGGTGGAGCATGTCCATTAATTCTGGGTTTGACATGGCTTTGTACGTCAGGCATAGATTGCCTCTGAGTAGGCGGTAAGCAACTGAGTAGAGCTGGAGTTTCTTTAGTCGAGCTGCATAGGACATCTGTTTGTAGCCCATGATCCTCTTGGTGAGGTACTTTTGGGGTCTCTCCAGTTGCTGCAGGTGTCAGGTAAGGTACATCCCAAAAGGGGCATTGTATTCA
Source organism: Protopterus annectens (assembly GCF_019279795.1). Taxonomy (NCBI): domain Eukaryota; kingdom Metazoa; phylum Chordata; order Ceratodontiformes; family Protopteridae; genus Protopterus; species Protopterus annectens. The sequence continues at coordinate 1,867,395,848 of NC_056739.1, forward strand.
ATTATGGGCCTGATGAGTGACGAGTAGAGGGGCAAGACCTCTCTTGATCTAGATGTGAACCCTTTTGTGATAAGGTGGGCTATATAGAAGGTCTTTCTAACCACTTTGGCAATGTGATTATCAAAGGAGAGATTACTATCTACGTTGGTCCTCAAATCTCTAATTACTTCTTCTGTACTTAATGGATTACCATCTATGTGGTAATTTTCCCACAGGGGATGACTATGCACTTTTTAGCATTTAGCTTGAGGCCGTGGCTCTGGCACCAAGCATCCGTCTCTGTGAGACCCTTTTGGAGGATGCTTGTGTCAGCTGGAGATTCGATTATGGCCCCCAGTTTGCAGTCATCTGCTAACTTTGTCAGCCATAATCCCCCTGTGTTAGCCTGAACCTCAGAGAAGTATATACCGAACAAGAGAGGTCCCAGAACTGAGCCCTGTGGGACGCCACTTGTAACTGGTTTGGATTCAGACATGGCACCTGCGATTCTGACCATGTGGGTTCTATCTCTGAGCCAGTTTGCAACCCATCTTGTGATATAGAGGTTGATATTTAAGATGGTAAGCTTATTTATGATGCCCGAGTGGGGTATTGTGTTGAAGGCTTCTGCGAGGTCCAGGTAGGTTATGTGGACTACCTTGCCCTCATCTATGGCTTTGGTAACTGTTTCAAAGAAATCAACTAGGTTTAAGAGGCAAGATCTGCCCTTAACAAAGCTGAATTGGGTAGGGTCAAGTGTCTGGAGGCTCCTAATGTCTTTGTTTATGAGTTCCATGATAATACGCTCCATAGCTTTACAGACCAGACTAGTCAGGCTTATGGGGCGATAGTTTCCGGGGTCCGTTGTGGCACCACCTTTGTGGAGTGGGACCACTGTAGCAGTACGCCATTCTTTGGGTACATATCCTGTAGTAAGGCTAAGTTTGAACAGTGACTTAATGTGAGGGTTCAGTTCTTCTTGGAGCACGTGTAAGACACAGACTGGGACACCGTCCGGTCCCATAGATGCTGTGTTTTTTGCTTTGGAGAGGGCAGCTTTCACCTGTGCATCTGTGATGTCAGGGAGGTTACATTCAGTTGGTATAGGCATTTGCTCCTTTGGGGGGGAAGGGGCGGAGAAGTTTGCACTGAATCTGTCTGCCAGGATGTTGGTTATGTCTGTAGGTTCGGTATATTTTGTACCGTTATGCAACAATTCAGAGCACATCTGGGAGTTTCTGCCCATGTTCCTGACATAACTAAAGAAGTTCTTGTGATTATCTTTAGTGTCTAGGGCAATTTTTCTTTCGAAACTGGCCTTTGATGATTTTATGAGGGATCAAAGTTTCTTGCTAATACTGATCAGAGATGCCTTCCCTTTTTGTGATTTTGCTCTGTCATGTAGTAGCTTCCTCCTTCTGTTGTATAGCTTATTTATGGCTGGGGTCCACCAGACCAGTCTCCTGTTTTTGGAGGAGGGAGTCTTGGTTTTATTTGGGATAGCACGATCCATGCATTCCTGCAGGTGCTCATAGAATGAATTTGTAAAGGATTCTGTGGATTGGGCTGTATTATCCTCTGGCCCAGGGGCTTTGAAGGATTCCACCTCAGTCTTGAGAAGTACAGAGTTGGCTTTTGAGAAATTCTTTACAGTGATTTCCTTGGCTGGGGGTGGGGACGGGATATGGATGTCCAGGGAAATTTGTTTATGGTCTGATCTTACCAATGAGGGGTTTACCTCTGGTGTGGAACATAGAGTCCCTATGTTGGTGATGACCAGGTCCAATATGTTGTTCCCTCTTGTGGGAGTGGTGACCAGTTGTTCCATTGCGTTAGAGTTTATAAATTCAAGGAACCATTGGGCGAGGGTGTTTGGGCTTGAGTAGTTTTCCCAGTCAATGTTTGGGTAGTTGAAGTCACCCAATAACATAGTGTTTGGAGAGACCTTCATATTCTCTAGTGTTCTCAGGAATGCCAAGTGGGGTTCCTGTAACAGGGAGAGTGTTCTGTAGCAGGCTACAAACTGAAAGGCAGTTTTGCCCGCTGTTAGTTGCACATGGATGGTTTCCGATGCTTCGTGCAGTGCCACTAACCTGGAGGTGTAGGTATCTTTGATGAATATAGATATTCCCCCTCCTTTTGTGCTTCGGTCCGAGTTTTGGGGCCGGAATGCATGGTATGAGTTATAGCTTGGTAGTGCTGGGGTGCTCTCAGGAGCCTTGAACCAGGTTTCTCTTACTGCCCAGACATCGATTTTCTCCATACTGAGGAGAGCCTCGAGTGCGTGCATCTTGAGGTTTAGACTTCTGGCATTGAGTAGCATTACCTTTAGTTTTTTTATCCTAGGGTTGTCTATGGAGGTGGGTTTGTCCTTTGAGCCTTGCCTAAAAAAAGGTACTATGGGGGTGGCAAGAGCCTTGGCCAGTATACGAAAGCCTAAGGGTGACAGGTGCAAGCCATCCCTAGCGATGCAACGTGGCTTGTCAAGCATGTCATCCCAGGCTGACAGACACTGGATCCCCTTTGAATGACACCAATACTTTAGCCAGTTGTTGAAACTGATCATTTTGTCTTTATACTGTGGCATCATTCTTGGTGAGGGCAAGATGCTACTCAAGGTCAGGGTCGTACCAGCCTGGGCTACATGGTCAGAGAGATCTTCTATGTCTCTTTTCATGTAGTCCAGGGAGGTACATCTCAGGTCATTCACAGCAGCATGGACAATGACGGAGTCATACTTGTACTTGCTTTGGAGTGACCTGAGTGCTTGCGTTATGTGGTGGATCCTGGCACCCGACAGGCAGCTTACAGTGACCTTCTCTTTGTTCAGTCTGGTAAGCGGGATGTCAGTGTGCCGGTCTTTTGTACTATTTTTACCTGCTACAGGAAACTATTAGTTATCATTGCCATGTGTGATGCACACATCATTCAAAAGAGAAGAAACACAAACCAGCCAGTGAAGTCCATTCCAACAACCTAGGTCACAAATTCAGTGTTAATATTTCTAAGCAAAGGAAAAGAAACAGCACTGAAGATCTAGAAACAAATTTCTTAGTCAGCTATATGCATGTTCATTGCAAAGCAACTCATGCAATCATGTTGTGGCCTTACTAGACAATAACTAGTCAATATTTCCAAATACATTTATTAGCAATGCTTATGTTTCTTGTTTGTGTGTTTGTCTTCTCCAACTGATTTATTTATTAATCCCACAAGCCCTAGCCCATTTATAGGGTAGATCCAATGTAGTATTCATAATAAATAGGGGTAATTTGGATAGGACATCAGAGTGATGCAAGAATAAACAGGATAGAAATATTTTGGCAAGGGTGAGATTTCATGCAATGCAGTGAAGCAGCATGAGTATTAGCTGGTACTGCTAATTTCTAATGTGATTAAAACTAAATACATATTCGTTGCTTATTTAGTACTTCTTAATACAACCACCGTATTCATCCACTGCTATTCTTTCTTTCTTTCTTTTTTTTGCCATAAGTGCCATACAATCATCTGCATCTATATCACCTCCTAATAACCCAAGCAGATGAAATGTTGGTTTATTATCACATTCAGGAGTGCAGCATTCCACCTCTCCATATTGCATTCTAGCATCAGCACTGGAAAATTAATTAAATCTCGGCACCTCCTTTACGATATTGGAAATGAAAATTTTCACAGACAGGATACATGATGTACAAAAACAGCATACTAAGCAGAGGAGTAATGGTGCCAACTTCATGAGTTTGAACTAAACAGAACATATCTCTCAAGTCCCACACAGAGATCAGCTAATAATTTGCAGTATTTGGATGTAATTTTGCACCTCCTGTTATAACAAAAATACTGTAGGCAAGTGCATTGAATTTCATTTGGGTCACTACAAGTGCTTGTGCACAATTAGTTTGTGACACATTTCTCTGCTGTCATTATCTTATGTTGGCAAGTGCCATAACTCCCACCACACTGATTTCCATGCACTACCACGACCCAAAGTATCCCTCCCAGAACCATGATCCTATCCCTAAAAACAACTGCTGATAGCTGCCTAAAATCCCCCTCCCCTTCCCTCCTTAACCCTAACCCGCAATCCTCTTGGCTCACTCACTAAACATTTTGTCCCCCTACCCTCCCTAACCTAACGCTACACTAACACACCATCAATCCCTAAGCCTAAAGTTCCCCTCCCTAACCCTAACCATGGGCTAACTCCCAGTCACTGCCTAAAACCTAAACCCCCCCCCTCCCTAAAACTAAAGCCCCACCTCCCCATTCCCTTCCCTATTTACCAGCTCTGCAATGAGATCTTGATGGCATCTAAATGTTGTGGCAGCTATGTCTCTGAACTCAAGTTCAAGTTTGAACAGCTCCTCACACAGGTGGGTATATTAGGAAACAGCTGCTTGAGCCCCTGGCAGAGAGTTAGTGGAATTCAAGCAGCTGGGGCTCGAATGGCTGTACAGGTCCCTTTTCGTTTCCATCAAACAGTCCATGGTAGAAACAGTACTCTTACCTCTAGTATTTACTTGACTTTAAGCAAGGCTTGCTGCACAGCTTAATGCACAAAACACCTCTCCTTTCATCCTTTCTTCTTCTTCTAGTGAACCGAATCCTCCCCTGGAGGTCACACAGCAGGACCCTCAAACATTAGTTCCTGCATGAAAAGCTGGAAATGTCAGCATTGACATTCCAGCTTACTAAAATTATGTTTTAATAAACAAACACAAAACTCTGCCTATGGCTGTCTCTGTTTGCTTATGTAATTAATTAATGTTTGTTAATCAAGGTAAAATACTGATCCTCATGGACAATTTTCAGGTTCATTCTAGGTGAAAAAAGTTGACAGAATGAATGTGCACTAAGACTATGACAGAACCTGAAATGATGAACAGTAAGAGATAATACAGAGGGATCCAGAAAATAGTGTAAAAACAGTAAAATAAATATATTCTGCACCCTTTTGTTTTACCATTTTGCACATATCTTTACATTGTTGGGTGAACAAATGTAATGTACTGTGATGTTGGGGGTACAAGCCCCCCATAATTACACACTTCATGGCTGTATGATCTTAAATTGAGTTCCATAATCACACATGGGACTGAAAATAGTACATTACATTAAGGGCGTTTTCTCTGTGCATGTATGGTGCAAGATATACGTTAACTCTTTTACTTCATGGAATATTGTCATTCTGCTACAATTATAATGTCAAATGATTTGAGACAATCAAGGAAAAATTTATAGTGAGCATTTCTAGTCTTTCATCAGGCATGTATTGCAAGAATGATTAAATTCAGATGGACTGTGTATTACCTGAAGCATAGGAAATCAAGTTTGGAGTTTCTGTAAGTGACTTATCCGTATTTCCCTGCCTACCTGGAACTAACATTATACCATGCAGCTGGGAGGTATCAGGGAGATTTTCTGCATGTGTTAATTAGGTAAGTGGACTGGCCTATGTGGGGTCATTTTCAGCCATCTCCTGTTACAGTAATGCAAAAGGAATAACACAAAGCAATGACATGTTCAGAAACAGCATGATGTGCAAAAATGAATATGTTAAAAACTAAAACAGCATCAGACTACAATAAACACAAATATCTGTAGCAGATTATAATTCACTACAATACGAGATATGTCAGTTACCATAATGTGACAAGAAAATGAATGTTTTACTTAGATGTCTAGTAAGAACAATCAGTAGTTGTCTTTACTATTATGCCACAAATCCACTGTAGCTTTATTAAGTATTTCATTACATTGATTGTGAATGTATTAGCTTGAGAATTAATATTAAATGGTGCTTAATGTTTAAGCCCGTAGATACAGAAATACTACATTCAGGGGAGTAACGTAATATGGCCAGAGGTAAGAGGATGTGGAAAGGGATGAAGTGACCTTAGGGAAAGTTTCAGATTTCAGTGTTCTGGCTTAAGGAATGCTACTGGCCCTGATTTAAGACTTCATAAATTAAGGAGCCTGTTAGAATGGTTCAGTGAGTGATAGCAAGTTATCTTTGTTTTGCAAGTACTAGAGAATGAATGCGTGACTGAATATTCAATTTTACAAAGTAAACAAAAATTTCATACTAGATTATGAAGATTTAAAGAAAAAACAATTAAAAACATACATAGCTGCATTAGTTGCTGTTGATTGTACTAGTCATGGTCATTGTTGAGAAGAAATCATTTTTACAAAGAATTGCTGCTGTTAATTTGTATTCATGACTGACCAATTGTTTGTGTTAGTAACATGGGTTAAACACCAGGTAGAGATGCTTTTGACCATAAAGACCAACTGTTTTGTTATTACACTTTTACTGTATGTTAAATATGGCATATGTTAAATCTTTTATGGCATTTCCAGGTCTTTAATGTTGTAAGAACTTCATCAGAAATAAGCATTCTAGGTATCAGTAGTAAATTACATAAACTTTAACAGTCATAAAAAGTCATAAATAATTAAAAGTAGCCCATCAAGTAAGGTAATTCAAAAAACACAAAGCATATATATATATATATCTATGAGAAGAAGAAAGAGCAAGCTATATGTTTTCATGCTGATACAGAAAACTTCAGAGTATAGGCTGGAATGGTTAAGAGTGCTTATAGTACTTACTAGAATTATCACACACACTGGTGTTAGGAAACTCCATATGAAGCCACCTTGTAGTGACAGCCAGCAGCTATAAGAAAGACAAAAAACTGTTTAGTAAACAAAGGCTTTTACTTTAAGAAAGTATTTTACTTTCAGCTGTGATTTATTTACAGTCCCATCACGCACACTATAATGCATTAATATATTACCGAATAAATACAAGAAACAAAAGAGTAGAAGAATTAAACTAGGATACTGAATAGCAAACTGCAAACTGCCAGGAAATGTTTTCATTGTAAAATTCTATGACAACTGCGTCCTGTCGAACATACTACATAATCTGTATTTTTGTTACGTAACACCCTGACACATTATGAAGAGGAAAAAAAAACCCACAGCTGATATCACCAGGTAATGTTTACTGCATTCATTTTCCTTGTGCCCTGTACATTTCCTGCCAACAACAAAGCACACAGGAGTATACTAAACATGTGATTGGAGAAACCCTTGCTTTAGTTATAAAGAGTTTAATGTGAAGTGGAACTCAAATCATGAATAGTTTTATAGCTGCAAAGAACAAGGACTGCCACAGTTGCTAACTATGTGTGTTCCAGTAAGTGAAATATCTACCCTTCCCCTTGCTGAAAATCGGTCTGCCTCGTCATGTTATGAATTTTATGAAGCACCATGTATAGAAATTGCAATACGACTGGAGGTAACAACACGAGGAACAGTAACTAAAGTCGTCTTTGCAGAGACTTGTCAGCGATTCTTGATAAAGTTAGGAGACATTTCCCTTCACACTGCTGTTACCATGTTGCAAGAATTTAGGCCATAGACAGTACAGCTGTGCCATGCAATCAATTGGCCAGAGGACTAGTAGTGCCGTACCTGTATGGTCATCATACACCCACCACCAACATGGCAGCAGTAGCCACATTTTGGTGTAACAGTGGCAGAATGCACAGATCTAGTGGCCTGTGGCCTTTGTTTCTCATTTACTTATATGATGTAAATAAGTAATGTTAGCAGGGTGTGAATCAATTCCTTATACATTTTACTGAAGAAAAATGAAGTGAAGTTTAGTGAATTTTCAAAGTTACTACCTATGTAGTTTAGATGAATCACTTTAGCTTGTTGATGTTAGACTTTTCTTTGGGAAAATGGAAAGTGCTTGAATGAATTCTACTTAAGGAAAGTGTTAAGAAAGTTTGGTATGTTACAGAAGTTTGTTTGCACTATTTAGCTTGATTATTTTTGGTATGTAAGCATGTGGAGTATATGAGTTCAAAGGGTGTAGGACTAAATCAGATGGCAAATTTCACATGCATTTTTTGCTTAAAGTGAAGAAGATTTTAGACATACACAGATTAAATGAGTTTTGTGACTCTAGATTAAATTATTGTTATGAAACAGCCTATAAATTATTTAAAATATGTTATACTATGATATGTTTCAAGGTAATAGTAAAGGGAAAAGAAAATAGAAATATAAATGTGTTGAAGTAAATTATTATAGACCTTTCTTAGTTTGCATTACTAGGAAGATTTGAGACAACACCTGGCTGCGGTGGACTCAAAATGTTCCATTAAAATGAAAAAGTTGTAGGTTACGAGTGATTGGTCCACAGGATTAAAAGTTTAGGTCATGTTTGGAAGAGTTAAGTGGAAAATGTTCAGGTCGTTATTCACTCAGATTGATGGTTATCCAGTGAAAAGGTTGTGTAGCAGAAAAATCTCGAAGACCAAACATGGGCCTCATTGATGAAAAGATTTCTTCATTCTGACCAGAAAATGTACAGGAAAGTCTTGTCTCTTCCTGCAGAGGGATTTATGTCTAACATTCTGCTGTGAAGCATCCAGCCATCCCTGAACTCCTACATCTCTGCTGCTTGTCTTGTGTATTCAAATAAGACGATGAGGCTTGGATGTTCATTTAAGTCATTTATTACATACAAACACATCAGGATGGATGACTGAAAATAAAACTTAAATGAACTGACTGACTACTACACATGCACACACACACACACACACACACACACACACACACACACACACACACACACACACACACACACTCACACACACACACATGCTTTCACTCTGGCTGCTCACTCAAAATGGCACTCTTGCTTGCACGTGCTCAGTACTTATATGCACATGCCCGCAGACTGGAATGGCTTTTAAAGGTGCAACATCCTCCCTCTTTGACTATTCTGTCATGAGAATGAAAATAACAATTAGATGAGCACGCAAATTATAGAGACATACACAAACAATAACAATCATGTTCAGGTTGCCATGTATCTGGGACCAGCTCTTGAGATACGACCTGACCTCGTAATGTAATAACCAGAACTGGGTTTAGCGACAGGGACTGTCACTGGGGAATGTTCTGCTTCAGGATTTTTAGGAATACTTTCAGAAACAGGAAGAGATGATGAAATATTCTCTGGAACAGGAATATTGGACAATTCACTCTGAGAATTAGAGTCTCCATTACAGGCAAGATGCTGTAACACTGGCTCAGACACCAGTAGTAAATTATTCTGATTCTGCCTGAGTTCCATCTCTTGTGACTCAATGATGCATGATCTCAGTTCCTCACATAAATGTTTCATGAGTACTATTTGGTCACATCCTTTTGCTGTCTGCATCCTCACTATCTCTCCTTCTTTTAATGGATTCAGAGGCTTGCTGGTTTTGTCATAGTAGCACTTTTGGGACAAACTCTTCATTAGGAGTTGAGCTTTTACTGCTTTTTTATTTTTAGGACTCGAAATTAACAAATTCTTACTGATTGGTAGTGTGGTTCTGGTTTGTCCTGACATCAGTCTCTGAGCAGGTAAGCCATGTAAATTGTCACAAGGAATGTTTCTGAGATTAAGCAGATTAAGAAAAAACAGTATTGTCTCATTTGGATTTCTCCAACAGCTGTTTTGCACTGCACATCCTAAGCCATTAGATTGTGGCTATTCAGGACAACTAGTAGTATGAACAGAGTCCCACGTTTCAGCAAATCTCTTGAACTGCTGATTTGCAAACTGTGCACAATTGTCAGAAATGGGCTTGTATGGACTACCATGGACAGAAAAAAGTATCTTCAACTTTATAATGACAGTACTGGACATGAGATTAGGAAGTAGGTCGATCTTGAACCATTTTGAACAAGAGTATACTAACATCACGTAATGTTGATCATTCCATTCAAAAAATATCTGTAGCTACTGTTGACCAAGGTAGTTGAAAAATCTGGTTTAGCTGAAGTGGTTCTTTTTGTTGATGTGGTTTAGTGCTATTACAAACAGAACAAACAAGCTGAGAGTTCCTTCTCAATATCTTTTGACATAGAAGGACAAAATACTAGTCCTCTTCTCCTTCTTTTGGGTCATAGAGTCATAGGTTCATAGATTCATAGGTTGGTACTAGGCTATTGGTCCTGGTGCCTATACAAGCCTAGCCATAACAATTCCCTGGATATTTCTCCCCACAATATTTACTTCCCTGGACCCCTGTCTAGCAGGGTGACTGATGTGAACCCTGGGGTGAATTTCCTATTTCCCATCCAGTCGTCAAGATTCCTTTAGAAGAGGGCCAAAGAGGCGCTCTGGTTGATATGTATGGGCAGTCAATTCCCGAGTATGGGGAGTCTATGGGTCAGGAACCTATCACTCCAGCATGTTTTGTTCATTGTGATGACAAGGTTTAGAATCCTGGAGTGTGTGGCTCTGAGGGATTGCGATTTCTTTAAGTGGAGGATGTCCAACAGCTCAGGGTTTGACATAGCCTTGTATGTTAAGCAGAGATCGCCTATAAGTAGATGATATGCCACAGAGTATAGCTGGAGTTTTTTTAGATGGTCAGCATAGGGTATTCGCTTTAGGCCTGTGATTCTTTTAGTGAGGTATTTCTGCAGCCTTTCCGGCTGTTGCAGATGCCTTGTGAGGTACATACAAAATGGGGTATTGTACTCTATAATGGGTCTAAAGAGGGATGAGTACAGTGGCACATTGACCTCCTTTTTTCTGGATGAAAAGGCCTTAGTGATAAGGTGTGCCACATAGAAGGATTTCCTGACTGTTGTGGCGATGTGGTTATCGAAGTTGAGACCACTGTCCACCTGTGCCCCTAAGTTTCTCATCACACTTTTGGTGTTTAGTGTACTGCCACCTGTGTGGTAATTCATGGGTACATGATTTTACCCAGTGGGGGATAGCTATACATTTCTTGGCATTAAGCTTGAGCCCATGGCTCTAGCACCAAGCATCTGTTTCTGTACGGTCCTTTTTTATAATATTCACATAAGTTGGAGATTCAGTAATGGCTCCCAGTTTGCAGTCATCTGCAAACTTTGTTAGCCAGAGTTCCGTAGTGTTGGCCTGTACTTGAGAGAAGTAGATGCCAAACAAGAGCGGTCTCAGGACTGAACCCTGCGGTACTCCACTTGTCACCTGTCTGGAGCTGGATTTGGAGTTGACTACTTTTACAGTCTGGCTTCTGTCAGTAAGCCAGTTGGCAACCCATTGAGTGACATAGGGATTTATGCCTGACTTAGAAAGTTTATCTATGATTCCAGAGTGGGGATGGTATCGAAGGCCTTGGTGAGGTCCAGATAGGCTGTGTGGATTGCCTTACCCTCATCTGCAGCTCTGAAGACTGATTTGAAGAAGTCAATCAGGTTCAGGAGACAAGATTGGCCCTTCATGAACCCAAACTGGGTGGGATCCAGTGTTTGAAGGTTGCCAATGTCTTATGCCCTTGCAGATCACACTCCTCAGACTGATGGGACAGTAGTTCCCAGGATCCAAGGTGGATTCCCGCTTGTGGAGTGGGATAACTGTATCTGTGCGCCACTCAGTGGGCACAAAGCCTGAGGTGGGGCTATGATTAAACATTACACTCAGGTGAGATGCCAGTTCATTTTGTAGTTCATGTAGTACACAGACCAGGATGTCGTCTGGTTCCATGGATGCTGTATTCTTAGCTTTGGAGAGTGTGGTTTCTACCTGTGTGGCCATGATTACTGAAATTTGGCAATCTTTTGGTATTGAGATGGGCCCTTTAGGGGGTGAGAGGGGGTGAAGTTGGCACTAAATCAATCTGTCAGGATATTGGCAATATCCTTGGGATCAATATATTTAATGCCATTCTGTTGTAGCTCAGAGCAGATCAGAGCACTGCCATTTAGATTATTGACATAACTATAGAAAGCCTTGTGGTTGTCCATGGAATCTTTGGCAATTTTATTTTCGTAACTATCTTTGGAGGATTTTATGAGGGATCTCAGTTTCTTACTGAGGCTGGTAAGGGAGTTTTTTGCATCCTGAGATTTTCCACTTTTCTGCAACAGTTTCTTCCTTCTGTTGTATAGTTTGTTTATGGCAGGGGACCACCAGATTGGCTTCCTTTTGTTGGAGGAGAGCATCTTGGTTCTATTTGGGATGGCACGATTCATGCACAAGTGGATGTGCTCGTACAGTGCCTTAGTATAGGATTCAGCAGTCGAACTTTCAGCTCCCGTCTGCATGGGTGTCATGAAGTTTGTCACTTCTGACTTGAGTATCATGAAGTTGGCTTTGGAGAAATTTTTTATGGAGGTTTCCTTACTGTGGGGTGGGGATGGGATGTGGATGTCAAGGGTGATTAACTTATGCTCAGACCTGACCAATGAGGGGCTGCCATGTTTGTAATGACCAGGTCTAGGATACTGGAGCCTCTGTTGGGACAATGGATTAGTTGATCCAGGGTGTTGGAATTTATGAATTCCAAGAACTGTTGGGAAAAGGTGTTGGTACACGAGTAGTTTTCCCAGTTAATGGCAGGGTAGTTGAAATCACCCAGTATTAGGGTGTTTGGTTGTATCTTAATATTTTCCAGTATGTTTAGAAAGGTGTAGTGAGAATCTTGGGGCATGGTGGGGGATCTGTAGCAAGCTGCAATTTGGATTGCAGTCTTACTTAGTGTTAGTTGCACCTGTAGAATTTCAGATGCATTGTTTTGGCCAACTAGCCTGCAGGTGTGAATATCCTTGGTGAATATGGACACTCATCCAACTTTAGTGTTTCGGTCTTGGTTTGGTGGCCGGAAAGTGTGACAAGAGTTGTAGCCTGGTATTGCAGGGGTGCTCTCTGGAGCCTTGAACTATGTCTCAGTTACTGAACAGATATCGATGTTCTCCACTTTTAGGAGTGCCTCAAGAGAGTGGATTTTAAGGTTTAAACTTCTAGCATCGAGTAGCATTATCTTCAGATTTTGCAGGCTTGTATCTGTTATGGTGGTGGTTTTGTCCTTTGAGCCTTGGCTAAAAAAGGCACTATAGGCATGGCAAGAGCTTTAGCCTGTATCCTGAATCCCAGGGGCGACAGGTGCAGACCATCTCTGGCAAAGCATCGCAGTTTGTTGATCATGTCGTCCCAGGCAGACCGATGCTGGATCCCTTTGAATGATACCAGAAGCTTAGCCAATTGTTGAAGTCAATCATTTTGTCCTTATACTGCGGTACCATTCTGGGCAAAGGCAGGATGCTACTCAGGGCTTGTGCCTTGGCCGCATGATTCAAGACCTCTTCCATGTCTCTTTTCATGTAGTCCAGGGAGGTACGTCTCAAGTCATTCACTCCAACATGGACAACGACAGAGTTGTATTTGTACTTGTTGTGGAATGACTTGAGTGCATGTGTTATGTGGCAGATCCTGGTACCTGACAGGCAGCTGATTGTAATTTTCTCCTTGTTCAGCATGGTGAATGGGACATCAGTGTGCCTGACTATAGAGTCATCTATGACTAAAGTGTTGGGTACGCTGTCTTGCCTTAGGGGCTGTTGTTGGGTGGCACACTGGTGTTGTGAGGTATGTGTCACTTCGGTTGTGACTGGTGTTTGTTTGCGCTTCAGCTTCGGAGGTCCTTGTTGCTTGGGCAGGTTAATGTTAAGGGCCTCTGCATATGTGGGTTTAGTGTTGCTATGTGTGAGTGTTGATGGTGTGGGTTTTGAAGGGCTATGTGTTGCTTGAGGTGTAGTGCAGGTGCTAACCTTCTCCTCTGGACTGTCTAGCACAATCTTGGCTGGATTGGGCTTTGCTTCCAGTTTAGCTATGTAAGTGCATCTCTCGCAGGTTGTAGTGTTGGGTGGTAGGATGAGAGGGTTGTCTGTGTACATGATGCAGTTGCTGCATTGCCCCAGTATGCCCAGATTCACCAGGTGGACAGGAGAAATCACTGGAAGCTGACCCTTGGGCATGCCTGTTTAGGTGCATTTTTTGTAAAGTACAAGAGCTGTTTTCCCTTACTTTTGCAAGATTCTTTGCAATTATAGCCTGTTTAGTGCCTACACTTAATTTCTCCTTATTAACAAGGAGAGTTTAGTGCTTGTATCAGTTTAAGGCTTCCTAGTGCTTTCCAGCAGGTTCTAGAGTAAGAGCTAGTCGCAGGGGTTCGGATTTTAGTGCCACTACTGAGAAATCAGCTAGTTCTAAGGGAAAATTTGAAGAGCAGACTTTCTGGCATCTGCAATAGTTTAACCGTAGCATGTGGTGTTGCACAATGCAAAACATGTGCAAACACATGCATTTTTAAGCCAGAAAGTTGAAAGGGATAGAAATCATCCTAAAATGGCTAATAAAGTTACAATTTCAGAGCTGGAAACCATTCCTCTAGTGTTAGACAGGCAGTACAATGCTCACCACTCCCACTGGTAAGCAGTAGGACTTGCTTCTACCACAGCAAGGTCTGGATAGCTCTGAACACAGAAAATAAAGTCCTGAAACCAGCAAAGCCTTAGATCTGGACTATACCAGCTAGGAAAGGTGGGAAATGAGCAAGCAAGATAGTATTGTTTTGTTTTTTGGGAGTTTTTTTTTTGGTTTAAACAGGCTAAACAATGCAATAATACAGTAAATAAATACAGAAAAGGATAACACACTTGAGTGTGTAGCCCTAAACAGTAAATGCAATTAAAACTCTACAAAATTAGCAATTTAAAACTTTTTAAATGAAGCAAGGCAAGTGCACAAATGAAAAACGATTTAAGAGGCAGTAATACAGTAGAATAAGTAGCTAATCTACATATACAGAAATGTCTATATATATATATATATATATATATATATATATATATATATATATACAGAAAAGCAGCTAAAACATCAGTAAAGCAATTCAGATGCAGTGCAACCTAGAACACTTGGGTTGTACCAATATTAAGGCAAATAGAGTTTTAATAAATGCATTAAAATATATTCTATATTTCCAAAATGTTTGAGAAGCATAGTTAGAACACAAGGAGATTCAGGCATTTTTTTTGTAAGAAAGGGAGAAAGGAGGAACAGAAGGAAAGAAACTAAGTGGGTTGGTCTTCTCAGATGTTCTCTCTCTATTAGGTAGAATGAGCTAATGACACTAGACTGAGAGGAGTGTCCATGATCAAACTTAAAGTAGGGGCGGACAACTACAAGGCCAGCAGGTATAAAGACAAGATACCAAGAGGGAGGGAGGATGGGAAGCTATTTTAGGCAAAAAACTCTACAGCAATGGTTATCACAGCAGAAAACCAGCAGTGAGCCAATAGCCATGAAATACAGTACAAGTATGCAGTATACAATAAAATTGCTATAAATATCTAGAATAAGCAATAACTACTAAAAATAAGCAAAACAACAGGCTACTTACTGTTATATATCACAGATCAGGTGCTCCTCCTCAGACAGCTCTGTGTGTAATGGCTGAAACACTCAAGTTGGTGGAATCAGTTTCTCGGTGGTCACAATACAAGATTTGAATATACTCGTGTTGCAAAGATTTTGGAACAATCACTTTTGGACCTTTCATGATGATACCATCTTCCATCAAAATCTCATCTCTGTAATGAAATTATTGTTGCAAGTCTAGTGGTAAACAAGATTGCATTGATCTCCATCCTTGACTAATAAAGTAGTTGAGCTTCTGGGGAATGGGATATGAAGCTTTGTGAGTTTAAAGTCATCAAGACGTGGAAGAAGAAGTTCTCATTTCCATGACTTCAAAATCAGGTTTCTCATTTTCATACTGTTCAGTGGATTTTTTGGGTGATCTGAATAAAGTATTAGCAACATAAAGAAGATTTCCTTTTGTGTAAACCAAATATAAATTGTACTTTTACAATTTTAACATCATGCATTGCAATCTTGCAGGAGCTCTGTGCATTGACTTTTTCAAAATAGTAACCGAAAGTTGGTGGTCAGTCATAAATATAATCATGGAACTTCAAACATGAAAACACAATTGCCAAGAGCTCTTTTTCTATTTGAGCATACTGCAACTTGTTGGGGTTAGAGAAATGGATGCATAGGCCTACTGGTCTGCCCTCTTGAAGAATGACTGCACCAAGACCAAACTTCAAAGCATCACACGAAAGAGTTTCAGGTTTGTGAATATCATGATATCTTAAGGTGGGTAGACTGTCAATTTTCTGTTTCAGGACAATGAATGCTCTTTGATGTAACTCTAACTAGGACCAGGTTATATCTTTGCATGTCATCTCTCTTAGCATTGCTGAAAGATCACTTAAATCTGAAACAAACTTGCCCAAATAGTTGACCATGCCAAGAAAACATTGTGAGAAGGTGACATTGTCTGGAACTGGCATCTCAAGAATTTCAGTTTGCTAGGAAGGATCTGGTCATAAGCCTGTACTGGTAAACAAATGACCCATATAAGTAACTTCTTGCAGCCTTAATTTACATTTCTGAGGATTCAGCTTAAGATTCACTTTATGAGCAAATTCCAGAATTTTATGAGGTTTTTATCATGTTCGACTTCACCATTGCCTCCTACAAGAATGTCATCTACTATAATAGTACATAGATAGCCAGAAAAAAAATTCTTCGATTACACATTGAAATACTTCACTGGCAGAATTTATCCCAAATGGCATTCTCAAAAATCTGTACCTTCCAAGTAGTGTACTGAAAGTGGTTTAGCAATAAAGATTTTCGGTCAAGTTAAATTTGCCAAATTAACTTTTTGCATCTAATACAGAAAAAACTGTGGCATTTGGCATAAGAGCAGCAACTTCTTCAACTGTATGCAATGAATGATGAGGTCATTTTAGTGCTTTGTTCAACTCTTGAATCAATACATATTCTAATATCATCTACGCTTTTCTTATGAGCTACCACCATGGAGGATACCTATTCAGTGGGTTCTTCTACTGAGCATATTACTCCTAGGTGCATCACTCAGTCTAGATCAGCTTTGACTCTGCCTTGCAGGGCTACTGGAACTTTCTGTGCTGGTCTGATGTCTGGGCTTACCTCATGCCTAACTTCATGGAGTACACAACTGGGAGTTTGCCTAACTTGCCTTCAAAAATATCAGCATAGTCAGAAAAAATAGTTTGTGCAAACCTGCCTTCAAAAATATCAGCATATTCAGAAAAAATAGTTTGTGCAAAATATTTGTTGTTACACATGCTTATATAGTGGACTTCTCTAGTAAACGAAAGCAGACCCATTTTCAAACTGTCCTTGAAGCCTAATAATGACTGCAGTTGTCTTTTGACTACATAAAATTGCAAGTCATAGCTGTTCCCAGCAGAATAACATGAAAGCACTACTGATCCTTTGGTTTGGATTTATTCACCACCATAAACAATAAACTTTGCACACTTGCCAGATCAAGTTTATCACCAGCTTTTCCTCTAGCAAACATTTCTGCTGACATAACACTGCACTTTGAACCAGTATCAAGATTGAGGTCTACAGGTCTTCCATTAATAAGAAAAGTGCAATATGCTTCATTCTTTTCCAACAAATCTACAGCATTGCCTGTGTCACTAAGCACTGCCACACCATCAACATAAAAAGTAGGGTTGCAGCGTTCTAGTTGAGCAACTTGCTTCTTTAAGTGCTATTTTAATAACATTTAATATATGTTTTTATTTTAATAAAATAATGTGCCCATTTAGATTTTCAAAGCCTTTTGAAATTATTCAACTTTTTACGTGTGGCACTGCTGACCAAAAGCTAAGCACTTCTTTCGCATGGGCTAATGGCTACCTCCACATTTATGACAGTTGACCATGAAGCTTGTTACAGATTTTGCTGACTCACACCACTACTTTACTGAGTGTGCCCTGGGTTTTACTGTACCTGCTCTGGGTTTTGTTGAACCAACCACACCCTTAGGCTTGTATCTGTTAACTTCATGCTGCATACTATCAACATTAACACTGGAAGGCACTTCAAGCATATTTTTATCATTTGTAAGCATATCTGTCTGCTTTTCTGTAAGCTCATATATCTGACAAATCCATATGGCCTTGTTCAAAGTTAAATCACCATCTCAAACCAAAATCTTTCTCATCACATCATCTTTAATACCACACGCAAGCCTGCCTTTTATCAACTCATCTCTTAGATCATCAAATCTGCATGTTCTTGCCCTGTTTCTCAAGTCAGTTATATATGCTGCAAAAGTTTCACCAAGCTTTTGATCTCTTGAGCAAAATATGTGCCTTCCTATTGTAATATTCATTTGGGGGTTGCACTTTCTCTAAATTTACATTTTAAGCACTCAGGGTCTTCCCACATTTCAGCCAGTACCACAGTATGTCATTCTTCCCCCTCCCCTGCAAACAGAGCAGGTGCATACACAAATGAATGCTCCCTTTCAATGGCTTCTGAACCAGCAAGATTAAGCAGAATAAATGCCTTTGTATGTGCGTCTTTATCAGAAAAAGTAGCCTGTGTGAAAATATCATACTCTTGCTCAAACACAAGTGGAACAGGACTACAAAATCCTTTTGCCTTGCCAACAAATTGCCACTAAACAAAGTATAGACTTGGCCCTTGTAATTACGTCAAACACACACACCAGGTACTTGAACAATATTCAGCTGCACATCAATCTCTTTGAAATGACTGTATTCTGTGAAATAACTGTACTGTAATACTATACACACTTGCCAACACTCTGCATACTCCAGATACTTTGAATAGTTTTAATTAATGTGAAAAAGAAGCACATAGAAAAAAAAAATAAGTTTTTCCCTTTTTTATAAATTTGATGTGATTCGGAAGTTATTTCAAGCATTTTTAAGTTATTTTTTACACACAAACACATTAGGATAGATAACTGGAACATAAAACTTAAATGAACTAACCATCTGACTGCTACACAAATACACACACACACACACACACACACACACACACACACACACACACACACACACACACACACACACACACACACACGTGTTTTCCCTCTGGCTGCTCACTCAAACTGGCACACTTGCATGGGCTCAGTACTTGTATGCACATGCCCATGGACAGGAATGTCTCTTAAAGGTATAACACACACTCTGATCTACAGCTTACACAACATAAATAACTTCACAGACACTCAAACTAAAGATCTGACTCTCCAGCAACAAAAAGTAGCACATCAAAAGGACAGATTCATTGCTCAGTACTTTGCCTATCTCTGGAATAACCCATTTCATGTCATCACTTCCTCCGAGGAACTTTGATGATTAGATACTTGTCTGGAAACTCAGGAAAGAGTTGTCCTATGATGCTTGTTAATGGTAAGTTGATTATTGTCCATGAACTAACTCTGCCTTGTAAACTCAATGAATCTAATATAGGAAAATGTTCCAGAAGCTAAGAGATGTTCATATAGAAGCAGAGTGGCAATGCTGCACTAGTCTGAATGTTGTGTATGTTATACTTACCGTTGACGAAGGAGAAACTGCAGGATGCGTAATGTCCAAGCAGAATAGAAATACAAAATATTTGAGGGCTGTAGGCCTGGCTTGACAGAGGTAGCATAGAAATACTCTAGACTATGCTTAACCAGGTAGAAGACAAAAACAAAATCTTACACTCTGGGCAGAGGGAGGGTAAAAATGATACAGCCAATGCTGATATGCAGAAGTACTGATCAGTAATTTACAAATAGGACTGTTCAATAAAGAAAAGGAAGGGAGACAAGATAACTTAAAAATGACCAAGAAAAACCAAAACTAGAAGCAAAACCAAACCACGAATGCAAACCATTTGACACCACAGGACACGGAAGCAGGTACACAAAGGCTTTCAAAATAAGCAGTAGAAGAAATCAGTCAGCTGCTAGGTCTCCAATAAGATCCTTTAATATGACAAGGCAAAGTTAAAATCACAATCTCTTCCAAGCGCTTTCACTCGACCACTTGCGAGCTTTTTCAAGGCAAAAAACATGAACTGGAAGTTCATTCACATTAAATACTTCCACAGTCATCACATGACTTCCTGTAGATCTTTCCCAAAAGGAAAATCACCATATAAGGCAAATTCTAAAATACATTCTTATTGTCATTAAAAAATGATTAATTTTGTAAAAATGTCTTGGCAACTGAATAATCATGTTAAACATAACATTAAATCAAAATGTTACAATGTACCAAGAAAATTTTGCAGAATGTTTTTGTAATCACAAATAAATGCAGTAACCCCTTTTGAACATCGGGGGTAAAATCAAGATTCCAAATTAAAATCTAGGGCTACTTAGTAGCATTATAAAAACATTTTTTTCTAAGTTTCAAATGGGTAACAAGCTTCAATGTGTCATATTCTAAAATCTTATGAATGCAAAAGTGAATAAAAAAAAAATAAAAAAATATAAAAATATATAGTGTAGTAATATAACAGATGTCATGTTATGCTGAATTGTATTATAAACGGGCTTACCTCAATTTCAGAACACTAGTAATGCTAAGAGTGTCGTTCAGACCTGGGTATCTACTAGCGTCTAAGCGGAGCTGCCAAAATAGCTCACGGTATTCTAAATTGGACTCCCAACTACCCCCTCTTATATCTGGTTGTACCTGTTCCAACACCATAAACTTTATTTCCATGTCCTTACATGTCAAAGAGTGTTTGTAGAAGTCATTACTTTCCTTCCTTGCACTGATGTCATTGAAGTGTTCATAAACTCTTCTCCTAAACACCCTTTCAGTTTTCCCAATGTAAAAACCATGGCAGGTAACACAGCATCCAAGGTAGACTACCCCCTTAGATCCACAGTTAAAATGTTTGTTGGAGTAGAACCTGAATCTTCTTGAGGGGAGGTAGTAGGACCCCGAATTCAGCATAGCATGGCATTGTTTACACATCCCACAGGGATAAGTGCCTGGTTTCTTTCTATTCTGATTGTGTGAATCCTCCAACCTAATTTCTAACAGTTCTTTCAAATTCTTGCCCCTTTTCCTGACAAAAGAGGAAAAGCTGGGCATAGAATTCTTCAGATCTTCCTGTAGTCTGATAATGGGCCAATATTTCTTGATAGTCTTCTCAATCTGATCTGAGTTGTTGGAATAGGTGTGTATAAAGCTATTTTTAGACTTTGAAGTGTCTTTTGAAGGGTTTGGGGAGATCTCGATGACCCCCACCCCCAATAAAGGGGGATACTTATTTGATCTCTTCTCAGAAATTTCTACAACCAGTGCTTCTACCAAAGCTTCCGGATATTGTTTTTCCTTAAAAAATCCCCTTAAAATAGAAACTTCCTCTTTGAAAAGTTTGTCAGTGCTGGACATTCGTGAAGCTCTAATGAGTTGACCTTTTACTATCGCCTTTTTTTGATATAAGGGATGTCCACTGTGGTAATTTAAGTATGCGTTCGAAAAAGTGCTTTTCCTGTAAATTGTGGACTGAAAGCACATGTTCGGATAGTCCTTAACCAGTGAAATGTCTAAATAGTCAAGTTGGTGTTTGCTGATCTTGTGAGTGAATCTAAAAAATGTGGTCGTCGTGTTAATGTAATCCATAAATTCCATAAGACTTCCTTCGTCTCCCATCCACATAAAGGAGATATTGTCCAAAAATCTCCTATAGTGCAAGATATCCTGGTACCATGTGCTAGTAAAAATATATTTCTTTTCCCATTGGTATAATACCAAATTTGCGTAGATGGAAGCACAGGGGGCACCCATTGCCACACCTTTTTTCTGACGATAAAATTCCCCTTTAAAGTGGATGAAATTATTTTCTAAAACTAAATCCATAAATTCCAAAATTAAGTTAGCGAACTTGGTCCCCAGTTGGACTTCATTAGATAAGTAAGTACCTAACCACTCAAGGCCCGTATTGTGTGGGATGCTAGGGAATAAGTTGACTACATCAACAGTGACCATAAACATCTCAGGTAAAAATAAACTCTGATCCACTCCTTTTAGGTAGTCCCATGAATCCTTACATATATGTTTAATTTTCTCTGCATATTGTTTTAAGGAGAAGTCAATGAATTTAGCTAGGGGTTCTGTAACACTTCCACTTCCTGCCACTATAGGTCTGTATTTAAGGGGGTTCAAATTCTTATGTCTCTTAGGAATTCCAAAAATCTGGGCAACCTTGGGTCTTTTAACTAATAAGTAGTTGTATAACTTCTCATTAATGACATTCTGCATTAAATGATCATATAATAGATAATTTATTTTAGCTTGAGCTATGTTGATCTCGTTTCTTGAGACAAGTTCGTATTGATCAGTGTCCTGTAGCACCATGTGCAAGCTGGCCTCATAGTCCCAGCTGTACATCAAGACAGCCCCTCCCCCCTTGTCTGGTTTCATGACTCTACATCCCTCCATTTTGAGAATTTTGATTAGAGTCAACTCATCCTCAGTGATGTTTTCAGATATTTCACAGTAATCATTCCCCTTACGTTTCCTAATGTCAGTCTCAACTAGCTCCTCAAAAATTTTGATGGTGGGGTGAACCGGTGGGTTGAAGGTGCTTTTTCTTGTGAGAGTTCTTTCTAGATTTCGTTCATCCTTAAACAGTAAGTTAAAGTTAAGCTGCCTCATAAAAAGTTTTAAATCAATTAAGGTTGTAACCATGGGGGAAGGCCTAAGGGGAACATAATGAAAACCCTTGGAAAGTAAATTAAAAAAATTGTCCTTTATTAATAAATCAGTGTAATTGAAAATGGTAAAATTACCTTTCCTGTGTTCAATTTGTTTCCCTTCAAATAAAGTGGTGCTGTTGTTCTCATCCACTATAGGCCTTAAGATTAGTTCGGTGGATGATTCCAGCTGTTGTATTGTTCCCTCGCCCCTCCCTCTCCTCTGGGGATAATAAAAATCCTGGGTAGAAGGGTTCCTGTTTTTCTGTGCTATTCTCTCACTTCATCTGGGATTGTCATTAACTGTCCCTATAGGTTCACCCTGCCTATTAGTTTCACCCCTTTCATGAAAAACATTTTCAGTGGTGTTGTTGTTTCTTTCTTTTGTAAAAGGGAGGGGGTAGGCTCTACCTTCCTTGTATTCAGTTAAGTCTCTCTCTAATTTTCTGATTTTTCGATTAAGTACCCTAGAACAATGCTGGTCTACATCACTGAACAACTTGTCATAATCCCTCTTAACTGAGCTAAAAGTTTCATCTTTTATCATGTTTACGTTGAGCTCATCTAGATCTTTTAACAAAACAGTCATTTTTTTCTCATAGTCCCTCACCATACATTTTAACATGTCCAATCCTGCTTCGTTGAAAATTTCACAAAGTTGGTCATATAAAGCAGAACCATATTGTACATTGTTAGGGAACTTGAAAAACCTCAAGCCCTTGGGAATTCTCTGTACATTAATGCATTCATTTAGATAATCAACTTCCATTTGTTTGTTCTTATAAGAATACAGCTTATCTTTAAAATCAAAAAACACATTTTCAAGATTTTTATAATTATCATGAAGTACAGTACCTTTTCTAAAATTGAACTGTTGTTTTGTCCAAGTTTTGAAGTCAAAAGACTTCCTCTGTTTATTTGACCCAGTGGAAACCTGGTTTATTGTTCTTACATGGTCAGAACAGTTCGAGTTCGAGTTGTTGTCATTACACCCTCTCCCTGTGTTCCTAGTAACATTTCCAGCCCCAACCACTTCAGCAAGTGTTCTAGGGGGATTGTTGAATTGTTGTTGGTTCCCCATTATCTGGGAGGCTGTTGGTTGTGTCCGCTGTTGAACCATTGAAGTCAATTGTGTCAAAAGTGTTAAAACCTGTTTAAACTCAGCCCTGGAAACTGGGGCTGTGTCAGCATCGTCGCCATCGGCTCTCAGTACTGCCGGAGTGTGAGTGAAGCCACTGGCTTCCGTTCCTTCTGCCATGTGTAGAAATTGACCAAGAAAAACCAAAACTAGAAGCAAAACCAAACCACGAATGCAAACCACTTGGCACCACAGGACCCGGAAGCAGGTACACAAAGGCTTTCAAAATAAGCAGTAGAAGAAATCGATCAGCTGCTAGGTCTCCAATAAGATCATTTAATATGACAAGGCAAAGTTAAAATCACAGTCTCTTCCAAGCGCTTTCACTCGACCACTTGCGAGCTTTTTCAAGGCAAAAAACACGAACTGGAAGTTCATTCACATTAAATACTTCCACAGTCATCACATGACTTCCTGTGGATCTTTCCCAAAAGGAAAATCACCATATAAGGCAAATTTGAAAATACATTCTTATTGTCATTAAAAAATGATTCATTTTGTAAAAATGTCTTGGCAACTGAATAATCATGTTAAACATAACATTAAATCAAAATGTAACAATGTACCAAGAAAATTCTGCAGAGTGTTTTTGTAATCACAAATAAATGCAGTAACCCCTTTTGAACATTGGGGGTAAAATCAAGCTTCCAAATTAAAATCTAGGGTTACTTAGTAGCATTATAAAAACAATTTCGTGGTTTGGTTTTGCTTCTAGTTTTGGTTTTTCTTGGTAACAACAACTCGAACTCGAACTGTTCTGACCATGTAAGAACAATAAACCAGGTTTCCCCTGGGTCAAATGAACAGAGGAAGTCTTTTGACTTCAAAACTTAGACAAAACAACAGTTCAATTTTAGAAAAGGTACTGTACTTCATGATAATTATAAAAATCTTGAAAATGTGTTTTTTGATTTTAAAGATAAGCTGTATTCTTATAAGAACAAACAAATGGAAGTTGATTATCTAAATGAATGCATTAATGTACAGAGAATTCCCAAGGGCTTGAGGTTTTTCAAGTTCCCTAACACTGTACAATATGGTTCTGCTTTATATGACCAACTTTGTGAAATTTTCAACGAAGCAGGATTGGACATGTTAAAATGTATGGTGAGGGAAAATGAGAAAAAAATGACTGTTTTGTTAAAAGATCTAGATGAGCTCAACATAAACATGATAAAAGATGAAACTTTTAGCTCAGTTAAGAGGGATTATGACAAGTTGTTCAGTGATGTAGACCAGCATTGTTCTAGGGTACTTAATCGAAAAATCAGAAAATTAGAGAGAGACTTAACTGAATACAAGGAAGATAGAGCCTACCCCCTCCTTTTACAAAAGAAAGAAACAACAACACCACTGAAAATGTTTTTCATGAAAGGGGTGAAACTAATAGGCAGGGTGAACCTATAGGGACAGTTAATGACAATCCCAGATGAAGTGAGAGAATAGCACAGAAAAACAGGAACCCTTCTACCCAGGATTTTTATTATCCCCAGAGGAGAGGGAGGGGGCGCAGGGAACAATACAACAGCTGGAATCATCCACCGAACTAATCTTAAGGCCTATAGTGGATGAGGACAACAGCACCACTTTATTTGAAGGGAAACAAATTGAACACAGGAAAGGTAATTTTACCATTTTCAATTACACTGATTTATTAATAACGGACAATTTTTTTAATTTACTTTCCAAGGGTTTTCATTATGTTCCCCTTAGGCCTTCCCCCATGGTTACAACCTTAATTGATTTAAAACTTTTTATGAGGCAGCTTAACTTTAACTTACTGTTTAAGGATGAACGAAATCTAGAAAGAACTCTCACAAGAAAAAGCACCTTCAACCCACGGTTCACCCCACCATCAAATTTTTGAGGAGCTAGTTGAGACTGACATTAGGAAACTTAAGGAGAATGATTACTGTGAAATATCTGAAAACATCACTGAGGATGAGTTGACACTAATCAAAAATCTCAAAATGGAGGGATGTAGAGTCATGAAACCAGACAAGGGGGGAGGGGCTGTCTTGATGTACAACTGGGACTATGAGGCCGCCTTGCACACGGTGCTACAGGACACTGATCAATACGAACTTGTCTCAAGAAATGAGATCAACATAGCTCAAGCTAAAATAAATTATCTATTATATGATCATTTAATGCAGAATGTCATTAATGAGAAGTTATACAACTACTTATTAGTTAAAAGACCCAAGGTTGCCCAGATTTTTGGAATTCCTAAGACGCATAAGAATTTGAACCCCCTTAAATACAGACCTATAGTGGCAGGAAGTGGAAGTGTTACAGAACCCCTAGCTAAATTCATCGACTTCTCCTTAAAACAATATGCAGAGAAAATTAAACATATATGCAAGGATTCATGGGACTACCTAAAAGGAGTGGATCAGAGTTTATTTTTACCTGAGATGTTTATGGTCACTGTTGATGTAGTCGACTTATTCTCTAGCATCCCACACAATACGGGCCTTGAGTGGTTAGGTACTTACTTATCTAATGAAGTCCAACTGGGGACCAAGTTCACTAACTTAATTTTGGAATTTATGGATTTAGTTTTAGAAAATAATTTCATCCACTTTAAAAGGGAATTTTATCGTCAGAAAAAAGGTGTGGCAATGGGTGCCCCCTGTGCTTCCATATACGCAAATTTGGTATTATACCAATTGGAAAAGAAATATATTTTTACTAGCACATGGTACCAGGATATCTTGCGCTATAGGAGATTTTTGGATGATATCTCCTTTATGTGGATGGGAGATGAAGGAAGTCTTATGGAATTTATGGATTACATTAACACGACAACCACATTTTTTAGATTCACTCACAAGATCAGCAAACACCAACTTGACTATTTAGACATTTCACTGGTTAAGGACTATCCGAACATGTGCTTTCAGTCCACAATTTACAGGAAAAGCACTTTTTCGAACGCATACTTAAATTACCACAGTGGACATCCCTTATATCAAAAAAAGGCGATAGTAAAAGGTCAACTCATTAGAGCTTCACGAATGTCCAGCACTGACAAACTTTTCAAAGAGGGAGTTTCTATTTTAAGGGGATTTTTTAAGGAAAAACAATATCCGGAAGCTTTGGTAGAAGCACTGGTTGTAGAAATTTCTGAGAAGAGATCAAATAAGTATCCCCCTTTATTGGGGGTGGGGGTCAAGGAGATCTCCCCAAACCCTTCATAAGACACTTCAAAGTCTAAAAATAGCTTTATACACACCTATTCCAACAACTCAGATCAGATTGAGAAGACTATCAAGAAATATTGGCCCATTCTCAGACTACCGGAAGATCTAAATAATTCTATGCCCAGCTTTCCTCTTTTGTCAGGAAAAGGGGCAAGACTTTGAAAGAACTGTTAGAAATTAGGTTGGAGGATCCACACAATCAGAATAGAAAGAAACCAGGCACTTATCCCTGTGGGATGTGTAAGCAATGCCATGCTATGCTGAATTCGGGGTCCTACTACCTCCCCTCGAGAAGATTCAGGTTCCACTCCAACAAACATTTTAATTGTGGATCTAAGGGGGTAGTCTACCTTGGATGCTGTGTTACCTGCCATGGTTTTTACATTGGGAAAACTGAAAGGGTGTTTAGGAGCAGAGTTTATGAACACTTCAATGACATCAGTGCAAGGAAGGAAAGTAATGCCTTCTACAAACACTCTTTGACATGTAAGGACATGGAAATAAAGTTTATGGTGTTGGAACAGGTACAACCAGATATAAGATGGGGTAGTTGGGAGTCCAATTTAGAATACCGTGAGCTATTTTGGCAGCTCCGCTTAGACGCTCTTAGATACCCAGGTCTGAACGACACTCTTAGCATTACTAGTGTTCTGAAATTGAGGCAAGCCCATTTATAATACAATTCAGCGTAACATGACATCTGTTATATTACTACACTATATATTTTTATATTTTTTTTATTTTATTTTTTTATTCACTTTTGCATTCATAAGATTTTAGAATAAGACACATTGAAGGTTAAGTTACCCATTTGAAACTTAGAAAAAAATGTTTTTATAATGCTACTAAGTAGCCCTAGATTTTAATTTGGAATCTTGATTTTACCCCGATGTTCAAAAGGGGTTACTGCATTTATTTGTGATTACAAAAACACTCTGCAGAATTTTCTTGGTACATTGTAACATTTTGATTTAATGTTATGTTTAACATGATTATTCAGTTGCCAAGACATTTATACAAAATGAATCATTTTTAATGACAATAAGAATGTATTTTAGAATTTGCCTTATATGGTGATTTTCCTTTTGGGAAAGATCCACAGGAAGTCATGTGATGACTGTGGAAGTATTTAATGTGAATGAACTTCCAGTTCATGTTTTTTGCCTTGAAAAAGCTCGCAAGTGGTCGAGTGAAAGCGCTTGGAAGAGACTGTGATTTTAACTTTGCCTTGTCATATTAAAGGATCTTATTGGAGACCTAGCAGCTGATTGATTTCTTCTACTCCTTATTTTGAAAGCCTTTGTGTACCTGCTTCCGGGTCCTGTGGTGCCAAGTGGTTTGCATTCGTAACTTAAAAATGAGTGACAGTCAAAACTAGATATGCACGTTTTAGCTGACTGCTGAATGTGAGGACTAGGACAGTAAAGCATATTAAAGATTTGTGATCTCTTCCTTTGTTAGGAAATGTTAGAGATGAAGGTTAAAAAAAAAAGAAATAAGTGAAGAGCAGGCGTCTGCTGTAGGGTGCTGCCTGGGCTTGGCACATTTTGGCATAAACAAGAAATGTAGTTTTGGTTTGCATATAGTATCTGAATGTTTTATTCTAAACTTTATATAAATGTTTAAAATGACCACTTAAGATAAAATAATACAAACATAATGAAAGAACAGGGTGACATATTGCAATCAGTGTGGTATAAATCTGATAAAAGTAAACACATATATTCTATGTTTTTAAATCTATCAATTTCAGTTAAGCTCTACTGTCTTATAAACATGCTACTATAGAAATCCCCTAAAGGAGGCTTCAGTCTTGGAAACGCATCAGGGAAGATAGTAAATTACACAGGAATGCTGCCATGTATTAAAAGACCAGTCACCTGTACTTTCCAGCTGAGTTGGGGAAATGAGCATCAGACATATAAATACTGCATGCCGTGTAATCTAGAGTTAAGTGCAAAAGTGTTCATCTATTTAACATTGTTTCTTTTCAATAAAGAAGTAACGATTTTTAAACAAGTTATGCATGTTTGATTACTCTGAAGTCTCAGATGATCTTGTCTATAGTTAATGATTCTTTTTTTTCCAAATTCAAGGAATCTTAGCCAGCAACAGTTATTCATATATATAAAATATACAATTAATAAAGAATTTCTGAATTTTTTCAATATAAATGCATTAAATATACAGCTATTATCAAAATTTTAAATCTGTCCTGAATGGCACAATGTACAGTGGTGGCTCATCCCATCGGACTGCAGGACTGCAGCCTCCCCAGTAAGAAAGAAAAATAAAGAACATTTTGAAAAAATAAAATATAATTATGATTATTTATTTCTAAGCTGACTCAGCCTGGCTGCTTACTTAGCTGAGAGTCCAACTGACTCACTGAAGTCCTGGAACTCGAACTGTGCATGCTTGCTGAGTTCCAGGTTATAAAAAAAAATAGTTTCTGTAAATCCGGACTGCTGTAAAAGCAGTCCAGATTAAGGAGTGAAGGCATCAGTGTGATGATCAGAAGTCTATACGGTAATGTAACCGCATAGAAGTGAAAGGGGCTCAGACTGCCACGTCCGCATTCACGTACGTGACATGGATGGGCTGATGGCTACTGATTGGTTCTTGATCTCTTCCCAGACTTTTTGTGCTGGGAAAAGAGTGAGAATCAATCAGTAGTAGCAGACAGTTAACTTGTTTGGTTTGCAATTGCATTAGGGAAATCAGTCATCCTAACTTCTTTCAATCAGATGGACACACACAGTGAAAGGCACAAAGCTGAGCTGACAGCCGACTAAGACTGAAGTGACTTACATATTTTTACTCTTTTTTTTTTGGTTATATGTATGCAATGCATTAATATTATATTCACGTGAATGAATCAATTTACAATTTGAAATTAAAATTGAAGTGTGTGTGTGTGAAATGAATGCATACTGTAATACTGCACCAGTAATGCCGGCTCAGGGACAGGGTCAGTTAGTTAGTTGACGAGAGGTGGTGGGTTCTTTTCAACTAACACATCTTGTTGTACATAGCTAATGGTTGTGGTAAAACAAAGTATGAGGAGGAAACAAATAAATATCATAAAAATCATTAAAAAACGTATTGTCTCTAGCTGAAGGTCTGGTAAATAAAATAAATAAATTAATTAAATATCCAGCATTTAGAAAGTATTTTGCTGAAAAGTGCATAGTTTGAGACACAAGAAGTCTATTATTATAAAATCTACACTAGTCAAATAATTGGTATTATTATTATTATTATATTACATCTGCTTTCTAGTCCACTGCATAAGAGGAACTCAAATAAAAGGAACATAGATGCAAAAACATTTTTCAGCACTTAAGGCACAAAAGAAGGCCATATACAGAAAAAAGCTTACTTTTCTTTTTTCAAAGTTAACAGTAAAAACTGATTTGCCATACAGTTAAACTTATCAGGAGAAATACATATGCCCATCACAGATGAAAAATCTGAACACGGATTATAAATATTTTTATTGTAAATGCAAAGCAGGCACATTTGTGATAATAAATCTGAATAGATGAAGACAATGATGTTAAAAATTACAATGTTAACTAGTTTATGACAAAATATCTAAAATGCAGATTTTTTTTTAATTAAAGAAAACAGTCTCAGTGTTATGATTGTAGCATAGTATGCCCCAATTGCTAGGAAATCATCTTATTAGGAATATACCATGATGTCTGTATTGTCTGGAGATGTGTTCAATAATACTTAATTGTTGGCATAATAAGTACTAAAAACTGTACATTTCTATTGGATTGATAAATGATGTGTAAAATTATTTACTGTAAAGGATAGATAACTATGCTGTAGCTGTAAAGTAGCCATTTTGTATAGTTCAGTTTCTTGTTTTATAAAAGTACAAAAAGGTCAGCATTTTTTCCTGTGCAGTCTGAGATGCAGATTCATTTTATGATACTCTGTGTATCTTATAGGCTTTCAGTTAAAAACGAGGTAATCAAGAACACTTTTTAGCATCTGAAAGCCATTTTACCTTCAGGAATTTTAAAGTACTTGTGTAGCTGCATAAATTCATCTGTATATTAATCTGTAGTTGGAATAAACTAGTTTATTAATTATGGTTAGCATTTATTATGTAGCATGGTGGTGCAGCCGATAACACTGTTGCTTCACAGCAAGAGGTTCTCTGGTTCAATTCTCGGATGGGGTGCCTACTCTGCAGAGTCTGCATGTCCTTCCTGTATTCCCTTGGGTTTCCTCCAGGTGCTCCAGTTTCTAGTCACATTCCAAAGACATCTAGTAGATGGACTGGACACCCTTAACTGGTCATAGCTATGAGTGTGTGGTATGACAGAACAGCTGTGGCAGGGCTAGCCACTCAGCAGTGTGTTCCTTGGCTCTAGATGATTGTCACTGTTGAAGTGACACCCCAACCCCATGTGTAAAAATGGGAAAAAGAGTTATGGATGGATAAAATTAAATGTTTGCAAGTACAATCATTTGCTTTCCTGTGTTTGTATTCTGAAACAATTTTCACACCTTCACAGCTTCAGTTAAACTTTATTTTACCTACTTACAAGTAATACACATTTCACACAATCTGGATCAATAACTAAGACTTTACAGCTTCAATTTTTTTCATAAAGAATTTGTATTGTTCTTGTTTCATTAGCTAGCGGGGTTCATGTAACTAAGAATTTTGAATTATAGCTGAGTAGCCTTACAGCTGTTTCATATTTTCCTTAGCAAGTTGTCTTCTAAAACTGTAAAGTATTTAAAGATCATTGTTAAATGCTTGTTGTTGTTACCGTACTCACATATGTAAACCTATTTAAACCAGGTAGTATAATAGTATAACAGGCATAGTATATCTTCAAGATAGTCATAGTCATCTTTATAAGCTAAACAATCTTCTACTGGATTTTACATCACCTTAGAGCTTTAGTGTCCTTGCTGAAAAAAAAAAGGTAATAGTAAAAAAGCAGATACAGGAGACTTGTTAAAAAGGTCTTTATGATTACATTACCACTGTCTAGTCTGCGATGACTAAATTAAATAAATGGAGATCCCTGTGCTGTTGATTCACACATATCCTGAAGTGAACATTTTACACATTTCTCAGAAATCTGGAAACTTTGTGTGCCAAACAAGCAGTGTTTGGCCTTCCCTCCTTATTTACTGCATTTTGGGTAGTTTTTTCTTATCTACAACAATACAACAGACTCTTTTATTATTTCTGATTCTCACTCCTCCACCTTTAAATTGATGAACAAAAGATTATTGATCTGCCACCTCCAGATAGTTGACTATGACCTTGAACATTACTTGTGATATTTTTAATTTGCATGTCATTATGAAAGGAAGAAAGTTTGGATTTGGATTTGTGATCTCTGTGAAAGGGATGCTCATTTTGGCAGTAAATTATAGAAATATATTTGCTGACTGAATTATTTTATATATTTGCTGGTATTGTTTTTTGTTTCTGAGCTGTTCTGAAACTGCCCCCCCCCATTCCTGTGGTGGTATTAAAGTTTATAAAACTGGTCTAACAGCTTTTTGTTATCTGATTGCTTCAAGGCTTGCTGATTTAAAAATAGCCCCTGTTTGTAAATTCCTGCATACACTATTAGAAACTCCTTGTGTTCTGACTGAAGAGTGCTCTCAAACAATCTGGAAATATCTCGCTAATAAGTATAATTCTTGGCACTTTAACTTTTCAGAGTTCTGCATTGTCTTAATTTTTGTCTGACTGAATTATTCTATATATTTGCTGACTAAATTATTTTATATATTTGCTGGCATTGTTTTTTTCTGAGCTGTTCAGAAACTGGTTTTCTCCCTCATACCCACCCTATTTCTGTGGTGTTTGTTATAGTTGGTGGCTTTGCAGTTGCCCACCCCTACTGTAAATTTGATCTTGGATACTCCTCCCAGTCTAGTGTCCATTCTACCTAATACAGAGAGAACATTTGAGAAGGCCAACCCACTTAAATTCTTAACCTTGAATTATCTTCTGCTCCTCCTTCCTCCCCTTGCACTTAACTAACAAAAAAAATCTCTAGTTCAGAATATATTTCAAATTAATTGCATTTATTTAAACTGTATTTGCTTTAATACTGCTACACACTCAAGTGTGCTGGCTTGCACTGCACTTGTCACTCCTGGGCTTATGGATACTGGCCAAGGCTCTTGCCACCCCTTTAGTGCCTTTTTAGGTGGTATTCCAAAGACCAAATTACCACTGTAACAGCTACAAACAAATGCAATCTGAGAGTCATGCTGCTCAACGCTAGAAGTCTAAATCTCAAAATGCACTCGCTCGAAGCACACCTTAAAATGGAGAACATTGACATTTGTGCTGTAACAGAGACCTGGTTCAAGGCAGCAGAAAGCACCCCTCCACTACCAGGCTCTAACTCATTCCACACCTTTTGGCCCGAGAACTTGGACCGAAGCTCCAAAGGTGGTGGTGTTTCCATATTCATAAAGGATGTGCACACCTCCAGACTGGTAGCCCAACATAACACATCTGAGATACTTCAGGTACAGCTAACATTGGGTAAGACAGCGATTCAGGTCATAGCCAGCTATAGGTCCCTAACCATGTCCCAAGATTCACACTCCATGTTCCTAAGCACCCTGGAGAATATTAGGGTCCAACCTAACACTCTCATAATGGGTAACTTCAACTACCCTTCCATTAACTGGGAAAACTACTCATGTACCAACACACTTGCCCAATGCTTTCTGGAATTTATTAATTCCAATGCTCTGGACCAGCTCATTCATACCCCCACTAGAGGTAGCAACATACTTGACCTGGTCATTACTAACATGGGTGACCATTGCTCTACAGCAATAGTCAACTCCTCCCTGGTTAGATCTGACCACAAACTAATCACCTTGGAAATCCACATCCCTCCTACCCCCCCCAAAGGTAATCACTATGAAAACCTTCTCCTGGGCTCCTAAAAACAGAGGTGGCGAACTTTACGGCACTCATGCAAATGGAGAATAGTTGGATGACTGCCAAATCATACACCAATTCACTGTACGAACACATGCACAAATGCATAGATCTCACCATACTCAATAGAGCCAAGATGCTCTCCTCAAAAAAAGAAAGCCAATCTGGTGTTCCCCTGCCATTAACAAACTCTACAACAGAAGGAGGAAACTTGTGCAGAATAAGGTGAAGTCCCAATACTGGAAAAACTCCTTTATCAACCTCGACAAAAGGTTGAGATCCCTGATTAAATCCTCTAAAGCTAGCTATGAAAACAGAATGGCAGCAGATAGTAAAGACAACTACAAGGTCTTCTATAGTTATGTAAAGAATCTCCATGGCAATACCCAGATTTGCTCTGAGCTACTGCACAATGGTACCTCCTATACTGACCCAACAGATATTACCAGTATACTGGCAGACAGATTCAGTGCTAAATTTACCCCTCCCCCCCAAAAAAAAACAATCACAATACCAGTAGATTGCCAAGCACCCAGTATTACTGTTGCACAGGTTAAAACAGCACTGTCCAAGGCCAAGAATACAGCTTCTATGGGATCTGACAATATCCTTGGCTGTGTTCTATATGAACTACACAGTGAACTGGCACCTTACCAGTGTAACCTGTTCAATCACAGCCTCAACTCTGGCTTTGTCTCTACTGCATGGCACACTGCTACAGTCATCCCTCTCCACAAAGGAGGAGTGACTACAGACCTCGGGAATTATCGCCCTATTAGCCTGATGAGTATGATAAGCAAAGATATGGAATGCAACATCATGGACCTAATAAACAAGGATATATCTCCAAATTCTGGATCCCACACAGTTTGATTTTGTGAAGTGTAGATCATGCCTGCTCACCTTGGTCAACTTCAAGTCAATCACCAGAGCTGGAGATGAAGGCAAGGTGGTTCATACAGCCTACCTTGATCTGCCAAGGCCTTTGATACTATTCCCCACTCAGGAATCATAGAAAAACTCACTAAGCTAGGCATCATCCCCTATATTACTAGGTGGGTTGCAAATTGGCTCACAGATAGAACCCACAGTGTAAAAGTAGCTAACTCCAAGTCAGACTGCCGACCAGTCATGAGTGGAGTCCCACAGGGTTCAGTCCTGGGTCCCCTCCTGTTTGGTATCTACTTCTCTGAAGTCCAGGCAAATACAAAGGGACTCTGGTTGACAAAGTTCATAGATGATTGCAAGTTGGGAGCTATTATCAACTCCCCTAGTGATGTTGACATCCTATAGAAAGACCTCAATGAGACAAATGACTGATGTCAGAACCATGGCCTTAAGCTGAACGTCAAAAAATGTGTCGTCATCCTCCTTGGGAAAAACCCAGTTCCCATGAATTACCACACTGATAGTAATCCACTGAACACAGAAGGCATTATAAGAGATCTGGGAACACAGGTTGAAAGCAACCTCTCTTTTGACCACCACATTGTCACTGTGGTCAGAAAGCCCTTCTATTTGGCACACCTCATTACTAAGGGTTTTGCATCCAGGAAGAAAGAGGTCATTGTCTCCCTGTACTCTTCCCTCATTAGGCCAATCATTGAGTACAATGCCCCATTTGGCGTGTACCTCACTAGACACCTGCAACAACTGGGGAGGCCACAAAATTACCTCACAAAGAGGATCCTGGGCCTTAAACACTTGTCCTATATGGACAGACTCAAAAAACTCAAACTATTCTCTGTTTCATATTGCCTATTTAGAGGAGATCGCTGCTTGACATACAAAGCCATGTTTGACCCAGCTCTGTTAGAAATGTTACATCTAAAGAAATCCCAATCCCTCCACACCACATGCTCCAGAGACCTCAACCTCATTACCACAATCAACAGAATATGCTGGATTGACAGGTTCATAACCCAGAGACTGCCCTTGCTATGGAATAGACTTCCCATGCATATCAAGCAGAGCACCTCAATGGCCCTCTTCAAGAGAAATCTTGATGAGTGGATGGGAAATAGAAAATTCACCCCGGGGATCATGCCAGTGGCTATACTCGACAGAGGCACTAGGAACTAAGGTCGGGTGGCATGATGCCAGGGTAATCCTATGGGCTAGGCTTGTAAAAGCTCCAGGGCCATTAGCCTAGTATACACCTATGAACCTATGGAATGTTTTCAGTGTACGACATTCAAGTAAGTGTGTCTTTCACAGTTAGCTCAGTTATCTCATCTTCCTTTTCACTAAACAGACTAACAAAAGTAGCAGAGTCTTTCCATTTAGCTGCTGTAAGTTTACTTCCATCTCTAGCTGGAATTGGTATTTTTGTCATAATTTCCTAATTTGTGCACAGGAATATTTGTGGAAAAAGCAAGCATCTTTGCAGGTCTGAGGAGACCAGAAGTTTTAAGCAGCTGTAGAACATTAGGTGGGTCCTGTGGGAGGTAACTCGTGCTTCCGTTTGCTGTCCTAGTAGTAGCTACTTGTAACATGAATGAGAGTGTTGATACTCCAGTGTTTAGGTCTTCCTTGAGGAATATCATAATCAGTGAAATGTCTGCTTGTGGGAGACCTTGAAAACCAATCAGATTTGAGAAATAGTTAATTGTCTCGTATATGCTTTTGTATAGTGTTTTGTGGGACCTCATCACAATCTCTACTTGTCACTGGAAATAATCTTTGTTCCCCAGTTTGTCCCCTTCAGCAATCAAGACAAACAGTATAGATATCTAATTTCAGATTTTTTTTAATGGTGCCTGAAAAATCTTCTTACATCATGTAAATTCAAGGACATATCTAGTGATGCACCTTTAGGCATTAACAGCTACTGTCTTCACTAAGAGCTTATGGCTAACATTATAGCTCATGTTCTGGGTTTCAGTGATGTCCATAAATTTGAAACAGAAAAGGCAGGACTGGACTGTATACCCTTTGAACCATCCAGTGCTGGAAGAAATTATGCATTTCCTTATAGATGTGCATGTATACTTGCATTAAATATATATATATGTTTTTACATTCTCCTTGAATGCTATCACATCCATATGAACTGGACTCACTTTCTGGCTGAGGAACAATTCTGCTGATACAAAAACTGTCTCAGGAAAGTAAAGTAAAGTGACATGCTATGCTACTTAGCAGGTGTTTTTATGCATATTGCTTTCACTTACTGCAGCTTAACAATAGTTTTTAACTATCACTGCTACATTAGGTATGATTTTATTCTTGCACTGTCTTTTGAGACAGAAATAAAATATTTTGTTTGTGGTACAGAAAGTGAGAAACCACTAGACTTACCACTGCTATTTATTGATACTGCAATCTCCTGCACCATTACAGTTTTATATAAGATTTTATATAAGATAACTTGTTGTGGGACATAACATTATGCACTGAGACAAGAACTGCTCAATTTTCAGTTTCAGCCTCATGACAGTATACATATATAGAAGGTTTTACAGCATTTTAAGCTAATTTCTTGAGGAGATGAACAAATTAATAATGAATTATACTGCAATGGGTTAATACACTCCAGTGAATCATGCTAGCTTCACGCTAATCTGCCAAAACAATACTGAGATAGTTAAATAAACATTCATTTGGGCCTTTTTCAGACAAGACACACTTCAGATGGTACCAGCTTGTGCAGAAAGGATGCAGAGTATACAAGAGATCAGAGATTATATACAGTGTTACGAGCAGAATAGGTAATTACCCGTATTTGATGCTCTAAGGTTAGAAGGCTGTGGATTCTATTTCCACCCCAAAATAGCTTTAAGTCATAAAATGATTTCATACTCTTGAATGAAGTTGGAGACAGACTTCATGATTCAGCAAGCTCTGCACGGTGTGCAGGAATAGTGCAAGAGCTGCTGAAGGCAATATGGCCTCCGAGAGACCCAGGAACAAGCTCCTGGGACGTGCACAAGCACTCCTGCAATATTCCTGCACGGGCACAGCTCCTGTATACTAATTACCTCATTTTCAGGTGAAAACAATGCAAATGAGGTGAATTAGTGATTCAGGAAGCTGGCAGCCATCCATGCAGGAGTAGTGCAACCTGCAGAAATGTATTTGGTTAGTAACCGAGTACATTTCTGCAAACTACAAAACGGAACCATAACATTTCCAAATAAAGGGTGTATATAATGTGGAAGGCATACCAATGGCCACAAATATGGCCATTGGCATGAAAAATAGTTTAAAATAACAAAAAATAACTTTTACTTTTTTTGGCCGATTTCAGACGTTTAAGCATAGGGTAGTGGCTCGCAAACTGGATCGGCCTGAAAATAAAACTAAAACACTGAAAAAATGTTTTTAGGCAAAATCACAATTTTGCAATTATAGTCAATGGCAGGCAGAAGGCAACAATGCCACTAGATAGTGGTTGCTAAAGGGGAAGGCTCAGTGTCAGACTTGTAACTAGGCATTAGCAGTCAATTCTATGTAAATGAGGAGAATGATACTGAATCACAGATTTCCCCTCATTGCTAGCCAGCACCCAACCGTGTAGGTGCAGGAAAGCCATGGTGCAAGCCTAAGAGTTATCTGACATCATAGAAGGGTGTGTCAGGCATACTGTAAGCTTATTGGCTTAGTGGCTTGGGTTTGCCCTTAGCTTAGCAGGACTAAGGAAGGGGATGTGTCTGAAGCTGCCCAGCAGTCTTTACATTGCCTAAACAGGTGTGTGCAACGTGCACCAGGTTTTAAACAAAAAAAAATTAAACCAGGAAATAGCAGCTCCATTCACATCTGAGCAATGGGATTGCACTGTGTGCTTTGGGGCTTAAACAAGAAGGCAATGGGAAGGGAAAACAGCAGTAGGAAGATAATCAAGGAGAACTAGCATAGCTGGCAGGTGAGATGTATCAGAATCAGCCAGTTACACAGGCAGAAGCACAGCCCAGCCCAGCACACTACTATAAACTATGCAAACACCTTTCCCTCTGGTTTAAACCACAAACTCTAAACCACCTGTGTACACAAATGGGGAAAGTTTACCTAACAAAAGCAACAAAATGATAGGGGCTGCTTTTGCTCTCATAAATCAACATGTAGAAGAGGCTAAGGGTGGTGAGGATGAGAATGTTGAAGACCAACCCACAGTGAGGAGAAGGAGAAGAGTGTACAAACCCAGGGTAACCTACCAGGGGCTACATAAGCTGGAGATAGTGGAGCACTATAAGGTGGACAGGGACCTCCTACAGCAAATTGTTGTGGTGTGATGGCCACGCCTCACACACAGAACCAACAGAGGGGAACCTATCCCAGTGGATACCCAAGGTATGTGTAGGCTTAATAATACTAGCCACAGGTATCTTCCAAAGGCCAAATGGGGATACCATGGGGATCTCACAAGCATCAGCATCCAGGGTACTCCACCAGTTACTGGGTGCCATGTCAGAACATGCCGGTGAGCACATATATTTCCTTAACATCCATGAGGAGTTAACCAGCAATATGCGTCTCTTCCACCAAATACCAGAATGCCCTGAGGGAATGGGTGCTATAGACTGCATGCACATACAAATCAAAGCACCACCCAGCAAGCGGGGTAGAGTCTACATAAACCGCAAGGGCTTCCCCTCCATCAAATGCCAGGTTGTGTGCTATGCCCAGGGCATTATAATGAATGCGTGTGCTGGCAGACCTGGAAGCTATCACGACTCCCACATCTGGCATATGATGCAGCTGTACCAGAGATTTGCCAATGGGGACTTCCCATATGGCCACCTAGTGGGGGATGCTGGCTACGCACTGGAGCTGTTGCTGATGACACCCATCAGAAATGCACACACACACACACACACACACACACACACACACACACACACACACACACACACACACACACACACACACACAAGAACTCCATAATGAGGCACAAGCACAGACCAGGATCATAATAGAGTGTGTGTTTGGGATGCTCAAGTCATAGTTCAGTGCCTGGACATATCCAGTAGAGCCTTGCAGTACTCACCAGCTACATGTACCCAAATTGTCATTGTATGTACCATGCTACACAATATGATCCTGTGGAAACAGCTGCAGCAGGAACAGCGTGGGGCAGGGCCACATAGTCCCCCACCATAGCCAAGGCCAGCAGAGGCACAGAGTGAATTGGAGAAGGAACAACCTGAGCCTGCCCCAGTAGGCAGAAGGAGGCATGCCCAGTATGCCCAGGCCTTGGCAAAGAGGCAACGCATAGCATATACACTGACATGGTAGGAACACAGGGAATGACACCTCACTCCAACTCGCACATACAGTAAAAAGGATGCCAAACATGACACTACCTGTGCTTAACCATGTATAGGGCGTGTACTATGTGCATCCGGCATAGTCAGCCCTCCAGCAGCATCCTCAATACTGGCACAGCCACAAGGTAAGTCACGCTCACTATCAATTGCTGAATGTAGTAGTATGTTCTGCTACTTGTATCTATGGTATGGATGTGAGCATGTTAGGGAATCGGGTGGCTGAATGGGATGGCAACAGGTAGTAGACACCTATATCGGCAGCATGAAATCCTTAACAAATACTGGTTTCAACTTAGTAGGCAGTACTAGACAAGGTGACAAAACCCACTGCAGGACATGTGCTGGGCCAAATGTGTGTCCATAGGACACACACATGCATGTCAGTGAGGCGCACATACCCAACAACAGTCTCAGCCAGCAGGACAGGTATAGACAAACACAAAGAAAGGCTGCGACAAGGCCTCTGCCTGATGTCTATGGAGAACAGCCCCCCTGCAGACCTACACAGCCAGACTACAACAGGTCAGGCAGTGGGATGTTAGTTCTGAAGGGTAAGAGGTCTGAAACTGAAATGTAGGTCAGTAAAACCTAAGAAATGTAGTACACTGATGTGCCTCTAGACTGCATGATAGATCAGAATACATAATGAAATGGAGTACCTGAAATACCAGTACAGTCATAGCAAATGTTGACACCTGTCAGGTGTGCCCCCCGCAATCTTATGAAGAAATGTAGTAACATGTACGTGTAGGTATAATAACAGTGGAGCACAGATTACCTGAGCTGGCCAAAGAAGCAGGATAGATTGTGGCACATGTACAATATGCAGGGCTCTGTGTGTTAGGTTGTTGTGTATTGTATATTGTGTGAAAGTGGTCAGCATGTAGGCATGGAGGGTTGTGTCCTGGTGGCCAATGGCCAGTACTGTTGATGACAGGGCCAAGTTCTCACAACAGCATTGCCAAATACAATGCATCTCAACAAGACACACTCCAGCAGTAATCCATACTAATTGTTCAGATCTGTCATTATCTGAAAGATGGACATGTCATGAATGTGGGCCCAGACATAGAAACAGTACACAGGTGGAAGTACCCTAGACAGAGAGTGTATGAAATGTTACTGTCAAATGGACACACCTTTGGAATTGTACATACAGGTTAGCAGCACATTAGTTGGCTGTGTAGTATGGAATACTGATGTAGTCTGGCCAAACACTTGCAGACCACAAAAGGCACAGGTATGAAGTACTAGGAAGCTGCTGATGTCACTGCACAAGCCAGCATAAGTGGAATTCCCCACGTATATCTGTGAGTCAGCTGCAAGTAGCTTCCATAGCCCACATGCACCCAGCTCACCCCACCATCAGCCACAGGTACATTGCAGGTCTTATCCCTGCTGTTGGGAATGAGTACAATATGACCCCCACCTCTGTATGGCAATAGCCACAGAATGCAGCATTCTGAAGAGGTGTCCCATGCAGGTGTGTGTCCCTAGCTGTAAGCAGCACCCTGCCAGCATCCAAACCAATGGATCAGTAAGGACAAAAACTATTGACATTAACACCTTGCACATCTACCCTGTCACCCCAGGGGAATATAGCAGCTTTCAGCCTGGGACTGTAGGAGTGATATAATGCACCAGCCTACAGATGGCCTGCATCACTACCAAATGCCCTACAGTCCTCTGTCAAGGACCTGTATCTCACCCATACTGCCAATGTATGTTATCTCATGTACTCACAAATAAAAACATAACACAGTCCACAGAACACAAATGCAAGGCCATGTCGACAAATCCCAGTAGCATGTCCACCATGTCCTACTGCATGAACTGTGGGCCAACTCCTAAATACTGCTGGGATGAAGTGATTACTATAGGGATATTCATCAGATAATGTTTGCATAATGTTTGGAAGAGGCTAGAATACCGGGGGGGGGGGTAGAAGCATGGATGTCATGGCGTATGTAAAGTCTAAAACTCAGATGTGTGCACATACTATGCCTGCCTGCAAACACAGGAATGGGTGGCCACAAACCTGCTTGTAAACCATAATGTGAAGGGGTAATGACCAGAAATATGAACCCTACCTCTGAGTAACCTGTGTGAATCTGTACAGCTGTGAGTTATGGCCACAGCAGGATATGGCCATACTGTCACGTCAATGGATGCACAAGCATGGGACCCTCAACCACTAGAGTACCAAGGTGCTGAACCATTTACACAGACCCATCAGCAAGTGTCTGCAGCTCCCCCTCCAGAATGGCAAGATTGTGCAAGAATATATAGGCTGCAGACCACAATACTGGACACAGCTTCATTCATCTTATGTTCCCAAGGAAATTATTGCAAGCAAATATGTATACCTGTCAGTAGTTGATGACATAAAACATCACAGTGTTAAATAGTACACATGTCTGAATATCTGTGCTAACACCAAAACCATGGAGCAGAAGCAGCACAAACACAATTAGTTACAGTATCCCACTATCCTTTGCCCATTGTGACCCCATATTGTCAACTGATCTACAAATATCCTGAAGAAACAGGTTGCTAGCTGTAGGTGTAGAACACAAATGCCTGCACTGGAGTACAACCTACCTTGAATGGATTCACACATCCTATACAGAAGGTCATACTGGGCATGCTCCCACACTTATGAAATGAAGCCCATGTCTGGTAACAACAGTGGACTATACATATCAGTCAGTCGCAGATGTTTGTGCACACACTCCACATTGCTCACCAGTCATGCTTTGCACACACATCGACTATTAATACACACATATATCCAAGGACAACACACTATAATAGGCCAAACATACACATACATAGATGTGTGGAAGAGAGTGACAGACAGTGACAAAGAGCTTTCCATCTTGAGGCCTGTCCCACCCAGCACACATCCAATTGGACAATGCCACATGATGTGCAAATGTCTATCACTGTAGACAATTGCTTCTGGTAATCCCTCAGCACTTATGTGTCTATGGTGCTTGTGATAACTGTGTAACATGACTGTACAAGTCATTATTCATCTAGCAGTTGTATACACATTCCTCTTAAATGTAAACTTGTGTGCGACTGAGTGTTGTGTGTGTGCTTCCAGATGAATGGTTTATGGCCAAATCACATGCACTGCACTCCCCATTGCCCTACTTTGGCAAGCCTGCTGATGCCATTAACCTTGAAATACACCTTTGCAGAAGGGTTAACCCTATAAGCTCTGTGGTGTGTGCTATAACTGCATAATGATATAGTGTTATGTACTAATTAGGTAGGAGTTCTAATCCCAGACATGCCAACTGTGAAACTCTGTCTGTGTCTGTTTGTTTGTGTGTGTAGGGATCAGTGCTTTTGAGGTCATTCACAGTCACTACACTTTCCATTGCCCTACTTTGGCAAACCTGATGATGTCATTCACCTTGGAATGCACCTTTGCAGAAGGGCTAACCCTATAAGCTCCATGGCATGTGTTATGACTGCATAATGCTGTAGTGTGATATACTAGTTATATAGAAGGTCTACTCCCAAACATGGAACCTGTGAGACTGTGTGTGTGTGTGTGTGTGTGT
Organism: Protopterus annectens; assembly: GCF_019279795.1. Lineage (NCBI taxonomy): Eukaryota > Metazoa > Chordata > Ceratodontiformes > Protopteridae > Protopterus > Protopterus annectens. The sequence goes on from NC_056739.1 coordinate 1,867,439,421, forward strand.
GTGTGTGTGTGTGTGTGTGTGTGTGTGTGTGTGTGTGTGTGTGTGTGTGTGTAAGGAGCAATGCTTTTGAGGCCATTCACAGTCATTACACTTTCCATTGCCTTACTTTGGCAAGCCTGCTGATGTCATTCACCTTGAAATACACCTTTGGGCAAAGACTAGTGCTATAAGCTCTGTGGCACATGTGATAAATGCAGTACACTGTAGTAGCAATACATGGTTTGGGAAGGGCTTGAATCTCAGCACTGTCAAGTGTGTGTCTGTGTTTGTCATCGGTATCCTGTGTGGACATAGCTTTGATTGTGTAATAATAGGACTCATTGTGGGGTGGGTTTTACAAATTTCTTATATTGAGGACCTATTATATGTCACAATGTCCACCTTACAATGACAACCGATGTTAAACAGCAGAGAGGCTGGTATAGACAATCCATACCCCTACATGTGACATTATGGATCGGGGAACAATATAGGCAACCCTTGTATAACCCAGAGAACACTCTCCACCCATGTCTCATATGCAAACACACTTGGCTGGGCAACAACCACTATGTTGATAGTTCCCTGCATATTGCCCACATATAGTAACCACAGTGTGATTGCACTGGACTAAAGAGGACATGGCACCCTGTTCCATCCCTACAATAGGCAAATAATTGCTTACAGTGGTCTTTTGCTATGATGTGTGTGTTTGAGGGACTGTAAGATGCATGTGTCTGAATTTTGTTTGTGTTGCTGTTTGTGCAATCTCAGAGTTAGGATATATAAGTAGGGGGTGTGGGGGGCATAGCCCCCCACATGGGGGATATGTAGTTTAGATTAGTTTGTTTGACTGTGGGGGGGGGGGTTGTGTATGTTTATGTGTGTACTGTATGTGTAACATGGGTACGGGATTTTGAATTTCATGGTTGTGTGTTTTCGAGTTTGTGAGTTGTGGTTGGGTTTTCGGCTTTGTCGTTTCGGAATACTGAAATTCAAGATTTCAGTATTTCGAAATTACAACGTGGGCCTGTGTTTATATTTTTCTCATTTGTTGTACTCTAACATTTTTCCAAGAACAAGAGGTCTGATTGAGTGTAATAACAGTATTTTGGGGGTGTCATTAGCATGACAACTGCAGTTCTATTTTTTTGGCAGTATTGTCTGTGAGTACCTATAATTATAAGAAAATGAAAGACATTAGATTAACATTTTTAGTTAGGGTAGAATGCTTGGGCTTACATTAGAGTAATCTAAAAATAAATAAGCAGGTAGCATACACATACATTCCCCAGGATTCAGCAAGCTCTGCATGGTGAGCAGGAATAGAGCAAGAGCTAATGCACCCAATATGTCTGCCGAGCAATCCAGGAACAAGCTCCCGGCATGTGCATGAGCTCCTACACTATTCCTGCACAGACACCGCTGCTATATGCTAATTATCCCATTTGCAAGTGAAAACCATGCAAATTAGGTGAATTGGCGATCCAGGAAGCAGGCAGGTGTCTGTGCAGGAATAGTTTAGGCTGCAGAAATGTATTCGGTTACTAACCGAATACATTTCTGCAAATTACAAAACTGAGGCATGACAGCTCCAAAGAAAGCCATTGGTTTGGGCATGCCAATGGCTAAATATATGGCCATTGGCATAATAAATATTTGCAAAATTATAAAAAAATAAGTTTTATTTTTTTTTTGTCCGATTTTGGCTCTTTAAGCGTAGAGCAGCAGTGCGCAAATGGGATTGGGCCGAAAATAAAAAAAGTGGAAAATAAGCTTTTAAATCCAAATCAGCAGTTTTGCCATGATAGTCAATGGCATGCATAAAACAACAATACCAGGGAGTAATGGTTGCTAAGGGGGAAGGCTGAGTGTGAGTGTGGCAACTATGAATTAGCATTCTATTTTATGCAAATGAGGGGAATGATACTGAATCACAGATTTCCTCTGAGTGTTAGTTGACACCCAACTGTGTAGGTGCAGCAATACCAAAGTGCAAGTCTAAGAGCAGAATGACTTCATAAGTGGGTGTGTCATGCTTGCTGTAAGCTCATTGGAGCTCTGTGGCTCATGTTTGCCCTTAGCTAAGCACAGCTAAGGAAGGGTGTGTGTCAGATGTTCCTGAGCACTGTGTACATAGCATAAACAGATGTGTACACCACACACCGGGTTTTAAACAAAAAAATAAAAAAAGCAGGAAATAGCAGCTCTGTGCAATCTGAGCACCGAGTATGTGTGGCGTGCCTCTGGGCTTAAATGGGAAGCCAATGGGAAGGGAAAACTGCAGTAGGAAGGCAATCAAGGAGAACTAGCATAGCTGGCAGGTGGAATGTATCAGAATCAGCCAAATGCACATACAGCAGCCCAGCACACTACTATAAAGTATACAAACACCTTTCAGACTGGTTTTTGGGGAAACAGCAGCAGGGAGGCAATCAAGGAGAACTAGCATAGCTGGGAGACGAAATGTATCAGTATCAGCCAGTTACACATGGAACAGCCTAGTATACTACAACAAACTATGCAAACTCCATTCAGTGTGTTTTTCCCCACAAAATCTACACTGCCGGTGTACACAGTTAGGGATATTTTAACTGACAAAACTAACAAAACGTTAGGGGCTGCTGTCGCTCTCATACATCAATATGTGGAAGAGGCTGAGGGTAGTGAGGATGTGAATGCTGATGACCAACTCACAGAACGGAGAAGAGTGTACAGACTCAGAGTAACCTACCAGTGGCTACAAGAACTGGGGATAGTGGAGCACTATGGGGTAGACAGGGACTTCTACAACAAATTATTGAGTTGTGCCGGCCAAGCCTCACACACAGAACCAACAGAGAGGAACCCATCCCACTGGATACCAAGGTATGTGTAGGCTTAAGAATACTAGACACAGGTACCTTACAAAGGCCAACTGGGGATATCATGGGGATCTCACAGGCATCGGCTTCCAGGGTACTCCACCAGTTCCTGGATGCAATATCAGCACATGCGTGTGAGCACATATATTTTTGCAATGCACGTGAGGCATTGACCAGCAATATGCATCTCTTCCACCAAATAGCAGCATACTCTGAGGTAGTGGATGCTATGGACTGCATGCACATACACATCAAAGCACCACCTGGAGAGCGGGATATGGTCTACATAAACCGCAAGGGCTTCCCCTTAATCAACTGCCAGGTCATGTGTGATGCCCAGGGCATTATCTTGAATGTGTGTGCTGGCAGCCTTGGAAACTATCACAACTCCCACATCTGGCATATGTACCAGTCATTTTCCAGTGGGAACATCCCATATGGCCACCTAGTGGTTGATGCTGGTTACACACTGGAGCCATGGGTTATGACACCCATCAGAAATGCACACACACCCGAACAAGAACTCCATAATGAGGCACACACACAAACCAGAATCATAATAGAGCATGTGTTTGGGATGCTCACATTATGGTTCTACTGCCTGAACATATCTGGTGGAGCCTTGCAGTACTCTCCAGCTACATGTACACAAATGTTCATAGTATGTGCCATGCTACACAATATGATCCTGTGGAAACAGCTGCAGCAGGAACAGCACGGGGCAAGGCCACACAGCCTCCTCACCATTGCCAAGGCCATTACAGGCCCATAGTGACTTGGAGGAGGAACTACCTGAGCCTGCCCATGTAGGCAGAAGGAGACATGCCCAGTATGCCCTGGCCTTGGCAAAGAGAAAATGCATAGCACATACACTGACACAGTAGGGATCCAGGGAATGACACCTTTCTCTGACTCACACATATAGTAAAAGGGATGCCAAACATGACACTACCTGTGCTTTACCATGTATAGGGAGTGTACTATGTGCATCCAACATAGTCAGCCCTCCAGCCCCATCCTCAATACTGGCACAGACAGAAGGTAAGTCAGTCTTCCTATCAATTGCTGAATGGAGTAGTATGTTCTCATAGTTGTATCTATGATATGGATGTCAGCATGCAAGGGAATTGGGTGGCTGAATGGAATGGCAGCAGATAGTGGACACCTATATGGGCAGCATGAAATCCATAACAAATACTGCTGTCATCATAGTAGGCAGTAATAGACAAGGTGAGAAATCCCACTGCAGTACACATTGTGGCCCAAATGTGTGTCTATAGGACACACACATGCTTGTAATTGCAGCTGACATACCCACCACCAGCCTCAGCCAGCAGGACAGGTGTAGATGACCATAAAGAAAGCCTGGTCTATGGCCTCCAATTGATGTCATTGGTTAACAGCCCCCTCCAGACCTACACAGACAGACTACAACAGATCTGGCAGTTGTATGTCAGTTCAGAAGGGTAAGAAGTTTGAAACTGAAATGGAGGTCAATAAAACCTAAGATCTGTACACTATTGATATGCCTCCAGTCTGCATGATAGGTCCGAATACAAAATGAAATGGAAGCCAACAGATACCTGAAATACCAGTACAGTCATAGCAAATGTTTAAAGTTGTCCGGTGTGCCCCCCCCCCCAATCCCATGTAGAAATGCAGTAACATGTAAGTGTGAGGTGCAATAACAGTAGAGCACAGATTACCTGAGCTGGCCCAATCTACAGGATAGATTGTTGCATGTGTACAATATGCAGGGGTCCATGTGTTAGGTTGTCATGTGTTCAATATTGTGTGGAAGTGGTCAGCTTGTAGGTATGGAGGGCTGTGAGTTAATGGCCTATGGGCAGTACTGTGGATGACAGGGCCATGTTCTGACAACTATAGTGGCAACCACAATGCTTCTCAGCAATACCCATGTCAGCAGTCGTCCATACTCACTGTCCATCTGTCACTGTCTGAAAGATGGACATGCCATGAATGTAGGTACATACATACACACAGTACACAGGTGGAAGTACCCCAGACAGAGTGCATAAAATGTAACTGTCAACTGCACACAACTTTGGAATTGTACATACAGGTTGCCAGCATATTAGTTGTCTATGTAGTATGGAATACTGATGTAGTCTGGACAATCACTGTTAGACCACAAAAGTCACAGTTATGAAGTAATGAGACTGCACAAGGCAGCATAAGGGGAATGTCCCATGTATATCTGTGAGTCAGCTGTAAGTAGCTTCCATATCCCACATGCGCTCAGCTCAACCCACCATCAGACACAGGTTTATCACAGGTCATGTCCTTGCTTTTGGGAATTAGTACAGTATGACCTCACTTCTGTATGGTAATACCCACAGAATGCAGCATGCTGAAGGGGTGTGTTATGCAGGTGTCTCCCTAGCTGTAAGCAGCTCCCTGCATGCATCTTGACCAATGGGTCAATATGTACAGGAAATATTGCCATTAAAACCTCAAACAGTTACCCTGTCACCCCAGGAGAATCCACTGGCTTACAGCCTGGAAATGTAGGAGTGACAGAATGAACTGGCCTGCTACAGATGGCCTGCAGCAAAACCAAATGGCCTACAGTCCTCTGTCAAGGCCTGTGCCTCACCCATACTGCCAATGTATGGTATCTCATGTGGTCCCAAATAATAAAATAACACAGTCAACAGAACACAAATGCAAGGCTATATTGACATATCCCAGTAGTATCCCCCCATGTCCTACTGCATGAACTGGGGGCCAATCCATACATACTGCTGGGATGAAGGGACAACTATAGGGATACTTCCCAGATATCACTCTCATAATATTAGGACAAGGATAGAATAACAGATTGGGGGGTGTAGATGCATGGATGTCATGGAGTGTGTGAAGTCTGAAACTCTGATGTGTGTCCATACTACCCCTGCCTGCAAACCCAGTAATGGGTGGCTACAAACCTGCTCGTAAACCACAATGTGAAGGGGAACTGACCATATATATCAGCCCTGCCTTTGGGTAAACTGGGTAAATCTGTACAGCTGAGAGGTATGGTCATTCTGTTAAGTCGATATATGTTCAACAAGGGGATCCTCAGCCACCATACTATCAAGATGTTGGTTCATTTACACAGACCCCATCAGCAAGTGTCTGTAGCTACTCCTCCACAATGGCAGGAGTGTGCAAGAATGTGTAGGCTGCATACCACAATACTGGACTCAGCTTCATTCATCTTGTATTTCCTAGTAAATAACTGTGAGCAAATAATTATATCTGTCAGCAGTCGATGACATAATACATCACAGTGTAAAACAGTACATGTCTGAATATCTCTGCTACCACCAACTATGTAACACAAGCAGCACAGCCAGCAATAGTTACAGTATCCCCCATCTGTCGCCCATTGTGACTCCATATTGTCAATCTATCTACAGATATCCTGCAGAAACAGGTTGCTATGTGTAGGTTGAGAACACCAAACCCTGGACTGGAGTACAACCCTACCTGGAATGCATTCACACAGTCAATACACAAGGTCATACTGGACATGCTCCTACCCTTACAGAAATGAAGCCTATGTCTGACAACACAGTGGACTATACATATCTGTCATTTGCAGATATATGTGCATACACACCAAATTGTACACCATTTATGTTTCAAACACATTGTATAGGAATACTCACACATATCCAAGGCCAACACACTATATTATCTCAAACATACACAAACAGAGATGTGGGGAAGAGAGAACAGACAGTGATAGATAAAAGTCCATTATAAGGCCTGTCCCACCCACTACACATCCAATTGGCCGATATTGCATGATGTGTAGATGTCAATCAGTTTAGATATTTCCTTTGCTAGCTCTCTGCAGTATAGTGTCTGCTGTGCTTCTGATAACTGTATAACACAATAGTAAAAAACAGTATTCATGTAGCATTTGTATACTCAGTTCTGTCAAATGTAAAGTTGTGTGTGACTAAGTGTGTGTGTGTGTGTGTGTGTGTGTGTCTGTTTCCAGAGGAATGATTGATGGCCCATTCACACGCACTCTGCACTTTCCATTGGCCATGTTACCACTCCTACTGATATCAGTCACCTTGAAATAACCCTTTGACCAAATATCAGCCCTATAAGATCTGTGCCACTTGCAATAACTGTGTAATACCATAGTGTAACACACTAGTTAAGGAGTTCTAATCCTGGCCCTGGTAACTGTGAGCATTTGTGTGGGTGAGTCTTTGTTGATAGCTGCTTTTGTGGTCATTCACACTTACTGCCCTTCCCTCACTCCTCCTTTAGCACTGCAGCTGATGTCAGTCACCTTCAAAGATGCCTTTGGGCAGCTCTTTAGTATATAACTGCCATGGCACTTGTGATAACTGTGTAATACCACAGTATAGCAAACTAGTTAGATAGGAGTTCTAATCCAGGTCCTGGCAACTGTGAAAATGTGTGTTTTTTGTGTGAGTCTTTGTTGACATCTGCCTTTGAGGTCATTCACACCTATTGACCCTCCCTCACCCTTCCTTTAGCACTTGCAGCTGTCAGTCACCTTCAAAGATACCTTTCGAGAGTTCCCCAACATGTAACTCCCATGGCGCTTGCGATAACTGTGTAACACTATAGTACCAATACATAGCTAGGCAGGGGTTTAAAACTCAGTACTTGCAAGTGTGTGTGTGTGTGTGTGTGTGTGTGTGTGTGTGTGTGTGTGTTTGTGTGTTATCAGTATCCTGGGTGGGTGTTGGTGTGATTGTGTAAATAACAGGATCCATTGTAGGGTGGGTTTTGTTACGTTTTCATATTGAGGACCCATATGTCCCAATGTGACATTACAAGGGCAACAGTTGTCAAACACCATAGAGGTCATTGTAAACAATATACAGCCATACATTTATATATAGGCAACCATTATAATACCCAGAGATCTCTTTCCACCCACAGATCATACACAAACACGCTTGGCTCTTTCTCTCTTCCTGTCTTTCTTTCCCTCTTTCTCTCTCTCACCCCCTAACTGGTAGATGTGGAAAAATCCATCTGTTTTGCATAGGCAGCAGCTTGACTTTTGTAGGTAATGCTCATGATCAGCTGATGGCCTGTGCACAAATTGGAGTCCTCCACTTGCTAATTGCAGGTGGAACACCTGTGGTATCATTCCTATAGCCAATTGCATGGAAACACACCCCTATAAGTAAGCAGTGTAAGAGGGTGTTAGCCCTTCTCCCTCACTGTGAGCAGGACTTCATGTGGGTGCGTGACAACCAGCATCCCAGAGGGTAGTTGTTAATACCTCTTACAACAAACACTGTGGAGACAGGCCAACAAACTGGAGGGGGATGTTCCAGACATGGGGACAGAATGTAAGTATTGCTATTCTACATCTGAAGTAATGTTGGTTTAACAGGGTTTGTGTGGATATGTCTGTTCTGCATGATTTAAAGTCTGGTATGGCAGTGTTATGTGGTTGAGAAAACTCTCACCTGTAGGGCTATCTACAGACTGCACAGAGTTTGGAGCCAGAGATTTGGTGTGTTACTCACACATTTTCTGTCTTCATAAATGCAGTAGCATACTCTAATTATTGTACTCAGGAAATGCTAATATCTACGTGTGTTACAGACTTCATATCCCTCAGAAGAGATATGTCACAACAAACCCTGTTACACCAGCAATGTTCTCAGTTTATAACTGTAATATGTCAATATTGGCCCTGTGTTTGCGTTTCTTTCCCCTAAGTTTTTCACTCTTTGTTCATATGGCATGCAGTAAAAGGTGAATATGTACAGTATACCATTATTTAATGACATAATTCCTGATATCAAGCCAGTGATACATCAGACTGCCAGACATGTAATGTAAAGGAGACCTAATAGTTGTGGACAAAACCTGGATATTCTGTGGTAGTCTGTAGAGTAGTGAGGTCGGTGTACTTCTGGTGATTGTTGACAGACTGTTTGTATTACGTAGCATGCATTGTGATCATGTTATTTGGCCTGTGTACAGACTGGGGTAGATGTCAGTGTTCTTGGTCCTCTTCTATCTGACAGTGCATGCTGCTCTAGTTTCTGATACCCTATCAGTCTATATGTTTGTACGGCCAGACTGAGACATGTCCCATATCACAGTCAGGCATCAGACTACATTGCGAATTGGGCCAGTATATGTAGGGTTAGTGTGTGTGTGGCAAACATGATGATGACTTTGTGCACACAGGCCATCGACTGTACTATTACTTGGGCTTACCATTATGTGACTGTGACCATGTTGAGTTCGGTTGTGGGTATGCACTTTCACACTATCTTTTACCCCATGCTGTTACATGCCTGTAGTACCTGCTATATTTTCAATTACATGTGTAATTCCCCATAGGTAAATTGGGTTAGTGTTGTGGCAGTCTGCCTGTAGTGTAGACAGTGCTTGGTTACATGCCTAGCAGTGCAGTGTATTTACCCTAGTGTGATGTTATGTCCAGATATTTGTCAGACATACTGTTGCCTGGCCACCATACGTGTTGTATATTTCTGACAAAGCAGTGGGCTGGTGTGAAGATGTATGTCACTCACTAGTGTGAAGTATGTGGCTTGGGATCTCTGCTCCTCCAGTTAATATGTGTTAGGACAGACAGGAGGGTGTGAATGCATCAACTGTGTGAGCCTATCTAGTCCAGTACCATTTTCATGGGTCTAAACATCCCCTTTGTCAGGCTTGTTCCAAATTTATTGCACTAAGGTGTTCTGTGTATACCTCCTGACTGACCAGATTCTTTCAGACTTTCCATGTTTATTGCTCATATTGCTTCTGTATTCCAAAGGATCATTACTGTGATTTGTGTGATACTTCACTATGATGATTTTATGATGTCTGTCAGTAACCGATGGCGTACATGTCAGTGTCAGAAGAGCCTTCCTTCACAACATGTATGTTGACACAACCCCTGTCACTGTAGCAACAACATTTATAACTGTAATACATACATTATGTTCCCGTGCAGTAACAGGTTGAGAGTTATGGTGCTGAGTTATGACTCCACTAAATGTCATGGACATATGTTATATAGACATACATATATATATATATATATATATATATATATATATATATATATGTGTGTGTGTGTGTGTGTGTGTGTGTGTGTGTGTGTGTGTGTGTGTATATATATATATATATATATATATATATATATATATATATATATATATATATATATATATATATATCTATATATATATATATATATATATATATATATATATATATATATATATACATACACACACACACATATTTATATATATATATATATATATATATATATATATATATATATATATATATATATATATATATACATACATACATACACATAAATGTACATATATATATTGAGAAAAAAATGTATATAGAGATATTTGTGTGTATGAATATGTATATACATGGTTTACTATCAAAATGTTGAAATTCACATGGCTGACGTTCATAACGTCGAAAGTCATTACACCGAATGTTCAAAATACCGAAAAAAATGTCTAAATTGAAATGGTTGAAACACATCTGCAAATGAACACTAGTGTTTTTGCAGGGGGGTTGTGCTCCCCACACCCCCTGCTACTTATATATTACAACTCTGAGATTGCACAACAGTGCAGACAAGGGAAAATCCTTACCCTGTTTGCAACATAATGTCGACAGGTAATTTGCATGCACTTCCTGTCGATCAAATGAATTACTTAATATTCATGTGTCGACTATATGGGTCAATCATATGAATGTTAGACCAAATGAATTTCAACATTTTGATAGTAAACCTATATATATATATATATATATATATATATATATATATATATATATATGGGTTTCCTACGGTAGACCGAAAACTCGGAAGATCGGCAATCACATCACCGATGCCAGAAGACCGACGGAGCAGATAACTGACAACTTGTAATCCCGACAGCGAAAACGCTGGCATGGGAAATGTGTGAGTACGACTCGGTAAGTGTGCGATAGTGAGGGATTTAGGGTTAGGGAGCGGGTAAGGTGAGTGTGCGATAGTGAGGGACTTAGGGTTAGGGTGCGGGTAAGGTAAGTGTGCGATAGTGAGGAATTTAGGTTTAGGGTGCAGGTAAGGTGTGTGTGCGATGGTGAAGGATTTAGGTTTAGGGTGTGTGTAAGGTAAGTGTGCGATAGTGAGGCACTTAGGGTTAGGGTGCGGGTAAGGTAAGTGTGCGATAGTGAAGGACTTGAGGGTTATGGGAGGATTAAGTGAGTTAGGGTTAGGGTGCATGTAAGGTAAGTGTGTGATAGTGACGGACCTTTGGGTTAGGGTTTGGGTTAAGGTTACTGCATAGATAGTTATGTGTAAGGTGTAGTGTAGGTTGTTAGGTTGTTAGTGTGCTTGTGTTATGTGTGTGTTGTGTGGAACAGCAAACTTTTTGCTTTGTTAACTGTCAGGATTGTGGTTTGTCAGCCATGTGAACTTTCATGTTTTTGCGGTTTCATTCTTGTGGTGTCAGTGTTGTGGTTGTCGGTGTTGTGTACTGTCAGTTTAGTGTAGTAGACCCATATATATATATATATATATATATATATATATATATATATATATGTATATATATATCTATATATATATATATATATATATATATATATATATATATATATATATATATATATCTATATATATATATATATATATATATATATATATATATATATATATATATATATATATATATATATATATATATATATATATATATATACATATATATATATATATATATATAAATATATGTATGGGTTCCCTATATAATTTGAAAATACTGACATCTTGAATGTCAGTATTTCGAAATTATAATAGCAAAGCCATATAATTCCAAAACACTAGAAGCGCAAAATTCAAAATCCCGAAGTATGGAGATTTTGAATTAGTGCTTCTGGTGTTCTGGTGTGTGAATGGTAAGGTGTTAGTTTGGGTATGTATATGTGTGTATGTGTGTTGGTTAGGGGCTTTAGTGTATGTTAGTGTCTGTTGTGATTGTGATGTATGTGTGTGAGGGACTGTAAAATGTGTGGTTGTGAGTTAGTTTTGTGTGTCTGACCGTGCGATCTTGGAGGTAGTACTTTTTGTGTTGTGGTGTGTGAATGGTAACGTGTTAGTTTGGGTATGTATGTGTATGTGTGTTGGTTAGGGGCTTTAGTGCATGTCAGTGTGTGTTGTGACTGTGATGTGTGTGAGGGAGTGTAAAATGTGTGGGTGTGAGTTACCTTTGTGTGTCTGTGCAATCTCGGAGTTAGTATATATAAATAGGGGGATGTGGGGGTGCAGCTGTAGTATAGGATTTTATATTTGAGTTGGGTGGAATTTGTGTGTATGTGTCTGTGTGTGCTGCATGTGTAGTGTCCTGTCGGGATTTTGAATTTCGCAGTTGTGAGGTGTTCGGGATTTGCAGGTTTCAGTTATGTAATTTCGAAATACTGAAATTCGGGATTTCAGTATTTCAGGATTACATAGTGAATCCATATGTGTGTATATATATATATATATATATATATATATATATATATATATAATATGTATAAACATATATATATATATATATATATATATATATATATATATATATATATTTACATATATATATCCTTTTATGTGTAAACAGAAGCGTTGTGTATACCTTCTCAGATGTATCCCACCATATTAATCTGATATGCGTATATTTACATATAAGAACATGACTGATTCAACACCTGTTTCACTTACAAGTACTAAGCAATTGTAGTAGTCAGAGCAGTTTTTTACTATGATTCAGTATGTGTACTGAATTATATATTTGAGAAACAACAGACAATTTCAAAGCTCAAATGGCTTATTGGTTAACTGCTGTGACTCTAATGTACAGTGTCCTGGATTCAAGTCCTGCAAGGGCTGTTTATTTTGTTGCTAAGCCGAACAAAGACTGTTAGAGACAGAGTGGTTATGGCAGTTTTGAGCAGTTTTAAGCAGGTTTGAGTGGGGTTGCATGACGGTAAGCGCTGATAATGTATGGTTAAACGTATAGGCGCTTACACCATGTAGGCTTCACTTACCAGTGCGCAAATCTGATTAGCATTTACATGTAAGTAATGCTTACACATGCTAAGTATAGCTCAGCCCTGGTAATCATTGATGACATTCACGTCTGATGAAATGGCAGAGTAATGACATCTTTAATTAATGTATTTAATTCCATGTACACAACATGCTTTTATGTGCTGTCATTACAGTAGCAAGGAGTGTGAGTATGCTGTATGGAACACCCGAGTATACATGGGTAGTGCCACAATCTTTTCTCTTTGTATGTGCTTCATTCTTGGGTAGTATCCCAGGTTATATGCAGTCGCACATGCATGTATTGTATCATTACATTATAACTTTTAATAGTGCTTTTCCAAGTAAGAGTAGATTGCAGATTGTAGTACTGGAACCATAGTCTCCTGCATGCAAGGCTGGACTCTTTGTATCAACTATCGTGTTCTTCGTATTTGACCTGAATGTTTTTAAGCATCTCCTATTGGATATTGATTTGATATGTTGACATTAACTGTAGACTACTATGTTTTAGGACATGTCATTGAGGACTGCTGTCATGTAGTAATGGCATACCTATCAGTTTCAGACGTCTATCTGTCAGAATACTCATCTTAATGCATGACCTGTTGGCTAGCTACTTTCTGTCTGTCCTCTGTACAGATGTGCAGATGTCAAGGTATTCATCTTGGCTGCTTACAGGCAATCTCTGATTGACTGACACTTACATGTTTTCCCAGCTGTCTAATGAATGCCACAGCTAGGAAACCCCACTTTGTATGCACCACATGCCATGGATACCTCAAACAGACTACCACAGTCAACAAAACATGTTTGGGTACATGTCCCTAACACAGACACTGGCCATGTTATACAATATAAGTTGCATGCATGTCAAGCAGAGCACCTCACTGGCCCTCTTCAAGAGAAATCTTGATGAGTGGATGGGAAATAGAAAAGTTCACCTAGGGGATTACTCCAGTGGCTCCACTCAACAGAGGCACTAGGAACTAAAGTCGGGTATCATGATGCCAGGGGAATCCTATGGGCTAGGCTTGTAAAGGCTCCAGGGCCATTAGCCTAGTACACACCTATGAACCTATGGAGTGCATTCTGAAATCAGATCCACACACTGAACCTCTCACTGCAGAACATCTGACCAAAGGCACTGTAAATGGTGGTGGAGGGGCCCAAAATGGGGACGTCTTTTAATTATTAACATTATCCCTTCCTCCACAGCTGAACTGTTCTGCCTTGCAACAAAGTAAAGGATCACATGTGGACAAAGCCTAACATTGGGGGGGTATATAGGAACAGATCACAGATATGCCTATTACAAACCTATGAAGTTGGTGCATGATACATTTCACATTACCATGATTGTTCTGAAGGTGGTGGGGGTCTGAAACTCATGTGTCTGTCATGACTACATTACATCCAACTTTAGCTATTTGCCAGACTAATACAGATGTTTTGAGGAACAGACAAACACTATGATGGCTTAAATCTTGACATTCTGTGCATATCTGGACAGTTGACAGGTATGACCTACTGCCCACAGGGCCAGATGCTATGTCTATGGCAGTTGTTCAGCAGGACATTATTACAGCAAGTCTTGATGGCACATATCAAGCTCTCAAAATCATCTGTCCCATTATTACAGACCAAGTACTACATTCAATTACATGATGACATGTTTCACATACCTGTTTTATTAGTATGCTCTTTTCTATGCTGCACTTCAGGATGTCTCCCTTGTTTGTTTGTTTGTTTTTAGTATTATTTTTGTTTTTACTATTATTTCTGTTTTTGGTGTTTTTCTCTCTTTCTCTCATTCTGTCTACACTACAGGGATCGAGCTGGTTTGAACAGGTTGCAGCTTGGCTTTTGAAGGTGATGCTCATGACCAGATGATGGCCTCTGCTACAGTTGGTGTTCCCCACTTGCTAATTGCGTGCAGGCAGCTGTGTAGTTCTTCCAATAGCCAATGTCATAGCAACCCACTACTATTAATGACTGCATCATGTGGGCGTTGTCTTTTTACCTTTCCTGTATGGAAAACATCCTTGCTGTGTGTGGGCAGCAGTGTTACAGACAGCAGGTAGAAATACTTCTTACAGCAGGACTTGTGGACACAGGCCAAGTACATGTTTGAATAAGGTCCCAGACCTAGGAACAGTGTGTGAGTATTGCTGTCATATGCATTGAATGCTGCTAGTTTTACAGGTGTGTACATGCTAGTTTTGCATGGAATGCAGTCTGTCTGCATAGCTCTCAACTGTGGGCCTATCCACATGATGGCCAGAGGATTGGCTATGTTTTGTCTGTTCCCCACACAGGTCTAGCCCCTGACATATCAGTGGCATTCTCTCCATTGATTGCTATCAGTACATGACAACATGCATTTGTGTTTCTGACTTCATATTCCTGAATAAGGAATGGTATGCTGCAACCAGTCCTGTATTCTGCCTTCATATTCCTGAATAAGGGTATGTTGCAACCAGTCCTGTAACACCAGCAACTTTCACAGTGTCTAACAGCAATGTCTGAAATATGGCCCTGTGTTTTAGCCTCTGTCCTCTACTTATATACCAGGCTTTGTCCAGATGTTTTACACTCCCACACAAATTGTGGGGTAGGGTCCATATATATGAGGCCTACAGCTGGACAAAACATGTCTGACCCTGTGCAGTCTGGAGGTCAGTGTATGGAGAACACTGTTATATGGGCTTGTAAGATATTTTATGGGGGAGGGGTAGAAAATGTTTTTAACCTAGGCTGTTGCAACATGTGAGGGATATCAGTATTAAAAAACATTAAGATATATGGTTGTACATTTTCATACGTTTCACCATGGGAACAGTGGTGGGCTAGAGCTTACTGTCTTATACACAGTTCTGTTTGCCAGTGTGATACTGATGTTTTAAGTTAAGCATTGTTACGTAACAGATACATTTTCATTGTGACAACTGATACTTTTCCAGCTAGGGGTTGAGTACAGAGTGTAAATTGAGGCTATTGAACTTCAGCTGTCATTGTGTTGATTTATTCTTATCTTCAAGGCAAGTGCGTTTTCTACTGTTGAACTACTTGAAGGCTTTAGCCTAGACAGCAGCATATATTATGTTTTGCAGATTACTGTATTATATGTTTTCTTTGAGAGTTGCATTAATCAGTTACTATGTATTTCAAACACCTAAATGCTGTGAGAAATAGCATAAACTGAAATAGTACACAAATAAACATTTCTATGTATGCAAACTGTGTGTGTTGCGATGTCCTTTGCATTGTGTGTGGGTATAAGTTTCATGCAATAATTCTCATTTGTAGGAAAGAATCAGACACTGGCCATTTGAAAAGGTGGCACCTGTAGGAATAATGGCTGTTTGATATGCTGTGCACCCTTTATATATACTCTGTTTATATATATCTATAAGTATTTATATATTTATATATGTATGTGTATATACATATACATATATATATATATACATATATATATATATATATATATATATATATATATATATATATACATACATACATACATACATATGGGTCCACTATGTAATCCTGAAATACTGAAATCCCGAATTTTAGTATTTCGAAATTACATAGCTGAACAGCTGAAAACCCAACTACAACACATATTTCTGGAACCGCATGATTGCAAAATTTAAAATCGCGAACGTACTCTACACATACAGCACACACATACATACAACCCCCCACAATCAAATAAATAATACTACACTACAGATAAGCAGGAGGGCAAGCCCCCCTGCACCCCCCATGAGGGGGGCTGTGACCCCCCCAAACCCCCCTACTTATATATTCTAACTCCAAGATCGCACAAACATATACACAAATGAATCTCACACCCACACATTTTACAGTCCCTCACACACACACATCACAGTCACAACACACACTTACACACTAAAGCCCATAACCAACACAATTAACATACATATTTATGTGACCTTCCACCCATCCATCCACACACCGCACCAGCAGAAGCGGAAATTCAGCATCGATGTGCTTCGGAATTTTGAATTTCACGCTTCTGCCGGTTTCGGAACTTTGAGTTTTTGGCTATGTTATTTTGAAATACTGCAATTCGGGATTTCAGTATTTCAGGATTACATAGTGGACCTATACATATATATATATATATATATATATATATATATATATATATATATATATAGATAGATAGATATATATACATACATATATATATATATGCATATGTATATATGTGTGTGTGTGTGTGTGTGTATCATTAGAATGTTTACTTCTCTCACATTGTACATTCCCTATGGTAGACTGACTGTTCTGCATATTTTAGAGAAATCATCCCAACATCTTTCAGCTGAGATGGCTTACTGTTAAGTTCTTCTGGCTATGTTGTGCAAGGTCCTGGTTCAAGACTTGAAAGTGCTGGTTATTTTGTTTCAATCCAAAACAGTTCAGCTGTGGAGGAAGGGATCGAGGCAATAATTACAAGAGATCCCTATTTTGGGCCCCTTCACCCCCATTTACACACACACATATATATATATATATATATATATATATATATATATATATATACATTCTCCCTACTGTTGAATGACTGGGCTGCATGATATGTTTGAGAAAACATGAGCTATCTCTGCAGCTCAGATGGCTTAGTGGTAAATTGTTGTGGCTATGGTGTGCTGTGTCCTGGGTTGGCGAGGGCTGGTTATTTTGTTGCTGGGTAGAACAAGGGCTGTTGGATACAGAGTGATTAAGGCACTTTTAAACAGTTGTAAGTGAGTTTGTGCGGGTTTGCATGGAGGTAAGCAATGCTAACGTCTGCTTAAATATGTTTACAGACAGCTGGAAACTTGCTTAATTTGTGTAGGCATTGCTTACCACCATGCCAACCGGCTTAATGCCGCTTACTACTGCTTAAAAGTGCTTACCCTTGGTTACCACCGCACTAATTTCATTAAAAAAAAAAGAAAAAGGGATGATAGGAAAGTTGTATAAAAGGGGGCACAAAGAGAGAAAGACAATAGGAAAAGTAGCTAGGGATGTGCAGGACAGGTTTAGGAAAAGTCCATAGCTGTCCACTTCTTCTACAGCAACAGCTGTGCATAAATACTGAATTAGGAAGTATATTTGGACACTCAAAACCTTGAGAGAGGGGTGAGGACAACAATAATGTGTTGTGTAGTCAACTAGACTGGATTACATGTGTCCAGTGGACATGTGTGCGATATGGACAGTTATGTATGGGGTAAATTTTCTTTTTGGGAACAGACTGCCCCTTTATTTAAGGTGAGAGTGTGGGATGTTGGGGAAGGATAGTAGGTATATTTGGGAAGGTAGGGTGGGTCAGAAGACAGACAAGACAGACAAGACAGCATACAGGGGTGGTGTATGGCACATGTGGGGGGGTAAACACCTTGGATGAGGAGTGGTATTTGGAAATTATAATCCCATGAGGTCCCAAGTAACAGTGGGACTGAGGTCCCCACCCATGGACAGTCACCACTGCAACTTCATGGCCCCAAAGGTGGCTATGCTGGGGGCTGAGCAGGAGGGGCAGGCTGACCCTCCAATTGCACCTCATGGCCCTCAATCTGGCATAGCAGATCTCCCAATTCTCTGGGGGCTCCCTACGCACCAGACCCTGGACCTGATTTTGTGTGACAGGCATACCTCCCAACTGTACCAAATAACTCGTTTTTTACTGAGTTTTGGGGTCCAAATACTGGGGTGCCAAGATTCCTGAGTGGCACCGCTCTATTTCCAACTTTTTCCCAGCTTTAGCTTTTATTTTATTTTTAATTTTTCCTCGTTTTTTTATTTTGAGCTGATGTCATCACGTGCGCAATGACGTCAGCCCCATCAGGGCTACCAGCCTGTCGGAATTGAGCTCAAGGGCTCCAAATGCACATTTCTGGCTGGCATTTGTTCCCAGTGATCTGCGAGTGTGAGCAGGTTATTCAAACGTTTAGCTTGGATTCTGATCTGCGAGTGCAAATGGGTCACATTTTAGCTTTGGAATCTGAGCTTGGATTCTCTTTTTAGCTTTGGATTCTCCTAATCTGTGAGTGCGAGTGGGTTATTTTGTTTTAGCTTTGGATTCTGCTAGTGGGTTATTTTTTTAACTTTGGATTCTTTGGCTCTTTCTGCACTTGTGAGCAGCAGCATATGATTCTGGTAGGAAACCGAATATTATTCTGTGAAGTGTGTGTGTGTGTGTGTGTGTGTGTGTGTGTGTGTGTGTGTGTGTGTGTGTGTGTGTGTGTGTGTGTGTGTGTGTGTGGGTGTGTGTGTGTTTTGTTTTCTTTGTTAGCACAGTGTTACATGTTTTTTGTAAGCATGCCATTTTATGGATATGCATGGAGATCTTATTCCTCAGATCATCGTCTGATGCCTTTCATTCAGGGATGTAACAGCTACAGCATAGTATAAATGTTTACACTTTCTGAATTACTCCAAATGGACTCTGAATGGATGAGGGGGTCATGAGCAAGAATTTCATCAGGAGGGCAGTGATGATTAATGTGACAGGCTGTCTTCAATAAGGCTGTACAAAGAACATTAAGCTTAAGTCTCGATTATCTGATGGGTCATGGTCTATGTGAATATTTACACTTCCAACAAGGTTAAGGTATGTGTGCTATTTACCATTTCAAAGGTTATACATGTACAATATTGCAGGGCATATTATCCTAGATGCATGATGAGTTTGAATGTTGAGGTATCCTCAACCTCTTTCTGAGCCTACTTTAAATGCAGCAGCAGCAATACCTTACACATTATGAGCATTGCTAATGGTACAAATAAATTATTAATCCTACAGTTTATATATGGGGAAAAATGGTAGTGTGGCACCTACTGGATTTAGATGCATGCCATGCAACGTGGGAGGACTGAATTCAGGGCACAAATCGGTTGCTAGCAAAAGAATTTTTAAACAAGAAAATGCACATGTAGTTTTTCTCCAGGAGGCAAAATGAAAGAAGCATAATTCTGGTAATTTAAGTAAACAATGGAATAGCTGGGTAGCTGCCATGAGACAGACTTGTCTAAAAGGAGAGTGGTACAGACCTATGTGACTCCTGCTCTTTCTGATCATAGATATGTAATGCTGGAAACTAAGGACATGGGTTTGATTCCCCCCCCCCCTTGCAGGATACTGGACCATATTCGTTTGACAAGAAAGGATATCACAGACAAGTTAAGGGAGGCTACAAAAGTATTTTGGAGGTAACATAAAGTATGATTGAACACCATTTTTACAAAGTTGGAATTATTTATACATTACATAAAATATATAGGGAATTTAATTAGGAGACAAAAAAAAATTTACTGAAAGGAAAATTAAAGTTTATGGGGCACAGTTAATGCAGCTACACTTACTTGCAAACAAACAAAGGCTATGGATGGGAATTTATTAGGACAAATTAAAATTCTGAAACAAAAATGTAAGGGTATGCAAGTTAACTCTTTTCAGGAAAATTCTGAGAGAGCTAAAACTTTCCATTGGGCCAAATGTACTTCCTCTGCTATGGTGTTAGTATATAGACTGGGAGAAAGGAGAAAAAAACAAAAATCTATTGCCAGCATACAATATGCTCACAGTGATACTCTAAATGAGCTTGCTTGTCAATTGTTTTAGGTAAGTGCCTGCAGACACTAGAAAACCCTGTTTTTCGTGAAAATTAATACTTTCTAAGGCTACTGCAGCTACCTGTAATACATGATGATGAAAGGAGAAGAACGGGTACACCTATACAGCTTCAAATGGTTCAGGAAGTCATAATATATGTATATGTGTATATATATATATATATATATATATATATATATATATATATATATATATCTGTATGTATATTACATGAGTATTTTGTTTTGTAGGAGGAAATATGTCAAAAAAGAGAAGCTCATTTTTAAGGAAATATAAGGAACATTCAGGTTTCAGAGTCTGACGGCCAACAGTTTAAGACTGCACTAATAATGGCACACAGATATAGTCAGCAATAAAAGCATGGACTATCAGAGTTTGCAGCTGGGACTTCCTATTTCATATGCACAGCTGAACAAAACAAGAGAGCATGTATTATCAACAAAGCTGTTTCCCATTGTTTGAACTATGCACACATTAGTGTTTATGGTAAATGGGGCAAAATAGACAGGTAATGGGACATTGTAATGGCTGCACGGGGACTTTGGTGCCATAGTTTGGTTGTCTGTTCTTCAGTTTGTGTTTGAAAGTTGGTATCCCACAATTCAATTGCAGTGGGCGGGGTTACATAATTATGTATGCAAATTTTATGTTAATCAACATACAGATTTGTACCTATTTTTCATGGGCCTTGTCCAGATTTTTGATGTTTCCAGGTTGAGAGGTATGGTGTCAGGATCCTGTCCGCACCCACTACCAGTGGGGGATGAGCCCCATCCCCTGAGGTGGATCCACCTGAAGGTGGTGCAGGACCAGCAGATGAGGAGGTCCCATGGTGGGTCCCAGATGTGCTGGGGCCCAGTGCCATGGCCAGATGAGGTGGGAGAGGTGGGTCCGCTGGGACCGGCGTTCCCAAACGTGCTATGGTGTTGCATTTTTAGAACATATGTGGGTTAGTAATAGTCAACACAATCCAGAATTAGTTATAATAACATCCATAGATATTCCCATTAACCCAAAACACCAGATTTGGAACAGTTGCATAGCAAACAAAGCACATGCATATATGGAACCACAGTGGCCATTACAACAGCATGCAGGTTACATTGATAGCAACAGGCCACCAATGATAGTATTTCAACATGGAACATTAATAGAAACACATTTAAATATTTATTGAACAATAGGACGTATGTCCCAACAGTAGGCTTAGTGTAAACATACCCACTGATTTGTGTGTTTAGATTATTGTTGCAGATATGGTGGGGGGAAAGAAATGTCAATTAACAAGTTATATACCCTTGCAGTACTCACAAATTTAATGATCATTGCTCTACAAATATTATTACAATCCTCTATGGCCTTAGTTTGGGCAGTGATATGTTTGTACACAGTGTATACTTCAACTGGCTTATAGCTAAATTCTACTTGTCTTACCTGGTACACCTATGGAGGGAATGTTTGTTAACACTACCCAACTGTTTCTACACATATTCCCAGATTCCTAGTTGTAATTATGCACATACCTCTCAATTTCTTAATGCACAACATCTTGACAAAGCTTGACAACATGGGGGTACAAACAGGGATATATTTTGAATATTGCTCTAATAACCTTTTAGACATTTGCTAGAGTAGCAGGATTTGTTTTAATATACATTTTCTGAAGGATTTTAAGTCTGACACTCAAATGTATGTCATTATTCTGTGACTATAATCCTGAGATCATCCCACTGATTACCCAGGAAAAAAGAAGAACATGCCAAAAATATGAGCCAAATATCTGGGCATTCTGGGAAAATATGTACAGTTCAGAGGTATGATTTATACATACCACTTACTACCACTCCCAGGATTCAAACCATGGCTGCGTGTGCTAAAAATACAACAATTTCTGATTCATAACAGTGAGCTCTTTAGGAACTGCTATATGTGCCTTTAGTGTTTTATATCTAAGTCTCTCTTGTTTGTACAATCATACATTGTAGTTACAACAGTCTTATACAGACATTCCTACACATATATTTATGTAGCACAGTGTGAGAAAAGTGGTATACACAACAGTACTATTCTGATATTAGATGTTGGTGAATGCTTCATGTCAGACCATACAATGCCAGTATAAAGACTACCAGTCCAGGATTTAAAACTTTATTGCCAGGCAGTTACAGTTTTCATATCTGAAAGACCTGTTGGGGGAATGTTTTTAACACTACCATACTGTTTCTGCACATATTCCCAGATTCCTAGTTAACATAATGCACATACCTCTCAATCTCTTAACGAACACACTCTAGACAAAGTTTGACAACATGGGGGTACAAATAGGGGCATATTTTTGAATATTGCTGTTATAAACTTGGAGAGTTTCTAGAGAACAGGATTTGTTTTAATATACATTTTCTGAAGGATTTGAGGTCTAAAAATCAAATGCATGTCATTATTTAGTGACTCCAATTCTGGGATCATTCCAGTGATTTTCCCATGGAGACAGAGGAACAGGCTTAATATATGAGCCAATTATCTGAACATTGTGCAAAAATCTGTACAGCTGAAAGGTATGATTATGCATACAGCTTACTACTACCACTCCCAGGATTCGAATCATGGCTGTGCATGCTAAAAATACAACAATTTGGGTGTTATCACAGTGAGCTATTTAGAAACTGCTATTTGTTCCTTCAGTGTTTTATGTCTAAATCTCTTTTGTTTGTACAATCATATATTGTACTTACAACCGTCTTATACAGACATTACTAGACATATTTTTTATGTAGCACAACGTGGGTAACAATGGTTAACACAACATTACTTTTCAGAGACTGCAACACTAAATGCCATGCAATACCAAAGTAAACACAACCAGTGCAGGATTTATAACTTTATTGGCAGGCAGTTACGGTTTTATTGAAATATAACCTATATGGGACTATTACTGTCATATTATCTGGTTATCCAGTACAACTCATACACAGTTTTTATAATGCCAGGTGACTTTCTAATACTTTATATTTATTCGGTATGACTACTACAAGCAGGAGTGTTACTCACCAGCCTCATGACACAGCCTTTGCAACCTGCTAGCATAGGCTTCTTGATTCACAACCCACTCATCTGCAGCTGTAAAGGGAATAAAGAAATATTTAGGCATACATATCCATCACATACACAGGCTGGACTTTAGTAAACAGTTTTTGATATGAATACTTTTATTTATTTTATTTATTTATTTATTTTAATTTACATTTGTTAACCGGGAAAGTCCAACTTGGAACGAGCCAATTTTCAGCATAAGCCGAGGAGAAATGCTCCAGATGCATGTCTTTGTAACTTTGTACTTACACAGTGCCGGGGCATCATCCCTCTGCCTTTCTTCTTGGACCCACTGGTCCAAGATCTCCCTCTTTCTCCACTTCAAGTCGGCATAGTGGTGCTGGACCTGCTCACCAGTCTGAGGGATACCAGTGGCACTGGTGAAATCACAGGTGAGATGGTCTCAGGCTTCTGCTTTATACTGGGAACCCTGGTACTGGCCCTGCAGCAGTCTATCATCATGGTTCATTACCAGGAGTCTTACCATGTCCTTGGACTCCTGTATGCCCCAGTGCTGTGCCCGGAAGCGCATGCACTCTCCAACTCCTGCCTTACTGCCTACAGTGGGAAGCTGCAACCAGTTATGAACTATATTCCCACCTGTGGGCTCTAAATATGGCTGATTTCCCACCCTTTTCTGTGATTGGATGGTTTTGTATATTCTGAGCTAAGCTAAGCTATGGGCAAACCTGCTTAGCTAAGGTTGGTAGTGTTTAAAGGGGCAGGTTCAGAATTGCTTACTAATGAGCAAATCCACTTAACTGGGCTACTCAGTGCTTAGCAGTCATATTTGCACAATGCTTACACCTGGTAAGCAGAGTTGTGCAATGCTTAGCATTGTTTTTTTATATTTTATACACTATCTCCTGTATGGGATTGATTCATCATTCATTACATATTATAAATCTGTTTACTGTCCCTGACATCCCCCAATGTGCTTTCATTACATTTATTCCTGTGTAACTATACTGTATGGGGCATTTGTGTTTATATGGGGGTTTCACAACTTTATTTCACTGACACCTCACATCTGGACCTACTACAATACTCTGGTTAACAAATATATGTTATTTCATAGCTAATTATAAATAAAATGTTTATGTACTGATTTCACATGTAAAATCCAAATAGTCACACTGGGGATCGAACTAGGAATGGCTGCTTGTAAGTTGTACACACTAACCACTACACTACTGCAGCAGCATTTAAGTTGGATGTCTGTTGCTATTTAACTTCTGGTGCTGTTTAAGCTGGACTAAGCATAGCTAAGTGACGAGCACACCCACACAGCTATGATTAAACTTTATCACAGTTATTAAAAAAAAAATTATCTGTTGTGTTTTTTTATGTCTACCCTTTCTAAATATCCATGCTAATGCTAAACCTGTTATTCTATCAACTTTCTGCTTTTATGGTTTTGTCCAGATTCCTTACTCTGATGGGTTGGGAGGTGTGTACTATGTGCTTATGCAAAACCTGTTATTCAATCAATTGTATGGCTTGGTAGGGACTATTGTCCCTTATGGCTTTGTCCAGATTTCTTACCCTGATGGGTTGGGGGTGTTACAAGTGTTCTCGCTCATTTGAAATTGCCAAATGGCAATTCTGGAGTGCAGGGGGCATGTGTATTGTGAGAGCTCTGCTCTCAGACACACCCCCTGCACTCACACACAGAACCGTGTCTGTTTTACAACACAGCAGTGCGCCTTCATAAATATGCATGCCCCGATCCCATGCTGCACAGGAACAATCTCTGCCAAGCAGGAATAACTTATTCCTGCACAGCTGCTTGCTGAATCCTGGGGGTTGTGTTGTTAAATCAGTATATGCGGTACATCAGAATCAGTGCATGTAAAATGGAATACCTGGAATATCATTTATGTTATTTTATTGGTCCGGGACTGGTACTCTAAGTTAGAGTTGCTTAAGGTTTTTGGTTTAATATTTTCATTTTAATCCAGGCAGGGTCAGCAGATATTTTAGGTTGGCAATTGATATGATGGCTGTTTGTGGATGAAATGTTTGGCACTGTAGCTTTGGTGTACTTATGGCTTTGCAGAACTAAGTTGGGGAGCTGTTTGCAAATGAAATGAAATGAGTGGCCCTACTACTTACTGTTATAGGACTGCTATGCATTTGGATGGAGTGAGATGGATTGAGTACAAGTGCTAACCTCTGGATAATCTTTATGTGAAAGATGCAGTTACATTACTGTTTTGCTTTCTGATTTCAGAAGTTCAAGCCAGGTACTTTCGGTAAGAGAATGAAATAATTGGCCATTTACTGTTGTAATTCTGGCTTTGCAAAACGAATATGTCTGAGGGAATAAGCTATATGCATACAGGCTGTGACTATTGTCTCTGTGCAGCAGATGTATTTTAATGCTGGAAGGATCAAAGCAGAAACTGTAGTGGTGGGCAATGAAATGACTGCCCCTGTTTTATTTTTAGTCCTGCAAAGCCAGTCTTAAGACAGAATGTAAGCGGTGACAGTGTGTGCATCACAAAAGCATTAATATAGTCTTTTTTTTTTAATCCTGGCAGGGTCAAGCCAGATAGTTGGTAGGTCATGGCTCTGGGAGACTGTCAATTAAATGAGTGCTTTTTCTGAAGCTGTACTTTAAAATGTACACAACAGCAGCACTTCATTTCTGTAATATTTTCATTTCAGAGTTACAACTATGATAACCAGAATGAGTGAGCAGAGTGTTACAGTGGCCTATCTGAAATCTATTAATTTTAGAGACTTGACTTTGGATGAAAAGTTAAGAATCAAGAGGACTGGAAGACCCACACCTGATCTGAAGATGGAGTCTCAAGGTACAAGTTGGTCAAGAACATACACATGCAACTTTAGCAGCTCAGTGTACGACAAACACACCTGGATCTGTGGTTGTGAGGAAACAAACAGCTTGTACTGCTTCCCATGTTTATTGCTCGGTAGAGAGGATGCCTGGGCATCAAATGATATAAATGACCTGAAGAGAATGGAAGAAAAGTCCAGAAAGCACGGACAGTCTGCTAAACATTTTGACAACCAAACCAGTCTAGCAAAGTTGGTAACTGTGGATATCAGGTCTCAGTTAAGTAGTGGATACCAGTTATCAGTGGAAAGACACAACAAGAAAGTGGAAGAAAACCGGCATATTCTATCACTTATAACAGATTGCATCAAGCTGTGTGCTGAAGAAGAATTTGCTTTAAGAGGCCATGATGAGTCTGAAGAGTCACTGAGTGCAGGAATGTTCCGGAGACTGATAGACTTCACCTACAAGAGTGATCAGAAGTTGGCTGAACAAATGAGAACTTCAACTGTATTTAAAGGAACATCAACAAGCATTCAAAATGAACTCCTGGACTGCATGCTGCCAATATACAGAGAAGAAATAATAAATGATATTCATACGAAAAATTTGTAGCAGTAATTGCAGATGAAACCACTGATGTTGATGGGCTGTGGAAAATTGCCATTGTGTTCCGTTACATTGTCAATGGACAGGTGTTGGAACATTTCTGGGGATACTTTATACCCCCTGGACAGACAGCAGTGCATATTGCTGGTGTGATAAGACAATAGTTGAAGGAAGTAGTGGGAGACCAGCATGAAAAAGTGATTGTCAGAGTTATGATGGTACATCTGTTATGAGTGGTGTTCAGCATGAGGTCCAGGCCATCATAAGAGAGGAGTTTAAATATGCCTATTATGTACACTGCTATGTCCACCAACTTAATCTGGTAATGCAAAGAACCACACTACAGAATACTGAAGCAAGGACATTTTTTTAACACTTGATGGAATTCTAGTCTTTTTCTCTCATTAATTTCAAAGGCAAACTGCTCTGGATAGTATAGTGTCGTGACGCATGCCAAGAGTGTCAGGAACATGGTGGAATTTTAACATCTGTACTGTAAATGCAGTGTACAAAAAGTTGGAGTAGCTGTCGGAGTGTTTTCATTATTTGTACAAGTGTCCTACATCTGCAGCAGCAACTGTACAGGAAGTAAATGAGCTACTGCGAACAGTTGAAGATGGTGAATTTAAATTTTGGCTTGCCATTTTCCATTGTATAATGCCCCATGTTGACATTCTTTACAGGCAACTTCAGTGTCGTACCACAGATGCAATGACTGTTGAAAAGGATGTGCATACATTTTTGAATGAAATTGACGGTGTCAGATTAGGTATCAGTGGCAATGCAGAACAGTATCTACAGACAGAGAACATCCTGTCACGATATAGACGAGGACCATCAGCTTCCCGATCACTGCATGAGACATTGTCAATTTCTGCAAAGGAAGCGTGTGATGTCATAAAGTTCCAGGCAACATCACAATTTCAACAATCTGGCCATCTTCAAGCTTCTCAACTACTAATGCCTGAAAAGTTTTCAACATCTATAAGAGAGTTTCCAGAAAATCTATTTACAGCAACAATAGACAACTATCAATTCCTGTTGAGGGGACAACTTAGAACAGAACTTGGAGTAGTGTATCACGATGAAGACTTTGCAGCAAGTGGCAGTGCAGTCCGGATGTTAAAATTCTTGGTGGACAACTCATTAACCAGTGTGTTTTCAGAGATTTACAATGTGTTGTTGATTATAGCCACCACACCAATGTCAAATGCTGAGGCAGAAAGGTGTTTCTCAACATTGAAAAGAATTAAAACGTTTCTTCATAGTACAATGGGGCAAGAAAGAATGAATGCATTGGCTATTATTTCCATAGGAAAGGAGTTAACGCAGAGTATAACTAACTTCAACCAAACAGTTATTGATTTGTTTGCACAAAATAAAGACAGACAAATGGACTTTATAAGTAACAAACCTGAGAAATACCCAGAGGAACACAATAGAGGATCTTATTTAGTACTATACTACAAGCACTTATTTGGAACCAGGCAGGGTCATGTGAATAGTGTTTGCTTGGGAAACTTCAAACTGTCCCTTTTGAGTCTGTATGAAAAAGGGGGTAAAAAAAGAAATCCAGTATGACCTGATGTGTTCCAGACCAGACCACAGCTTCTCTTCGGGTGCAGAACCCCAATGTGACCAGATGTGTTCTATACCAGACCACAGCTTCTCATCAGGTGCAGAAAATGAGTACGAAGTACTGTTTGCAGCATACTGCAGAGGTAAGTCTTCAAACCAACCTGTATATATATGTAAAAATGTGCGCAGTGTAGAGTATTCAGCATGTGCCATAGTGACTGAGCATTTATTTCATGTAAATTGGTAAGCATTGCCAGCACTGATCCCACTGTACCATAGCCCCACACCTTTCTAATTGGCCACACCCATTCCTGCAGCCCTCCTTTGATTTGAAGTCACCAGCCGCCACTGACAATGTACATTTCAGAAGTGAAAGACTACATGTGTATGAAAGAAATATGGAGAAACAAGGAATCAACAAATATGTTGCTTATGTGACTCAATTTACATATAAGGCAGTGGCAATATAATCAAATTCCTGACAACAGTGTAGCAACACATTTCCTATAATGCAAAGCAGCAGAGAACAACATACACACTTCCATGGAATAATTCAGAATACTTCATCTTTATAAAACAATATATGATAATCTTAATGTAATCAGTAAATGTCATGATAGTAGGTACAAATGCATGCCATGATTTATTGAGTTTATCAGTGTACCATACATGAGTCCTGACCCATGAAATACTTCTGTGTTGTTTCATGATTATGGCATATTAAATAGTGCACAGTGTATTCAGGACAAGTAAAAAATGGCAGAACACAGAAAAATGCTGTGCTACTGTTCATTTTGGAACCAGTATTCATAAAATTATGTAACCGTCCTGATTAAAAATGAAAAAGTACATGAAACATGACTCTTGTCTACTGGAGTGCCGTTATTCTAGCAATACCCAAGGTTCTTTGCATGCCTACTGCTTTTGTTATTTCAGCAGGTAGTGTGCAATATGGGCATTTATAAGAAAGAGACAAATGAAACTATATTTTTCAAACTCACACCTATGTGAACAGGTGTAGCACTGTGCATTAATATAGTTAATGTGGCAATGTTCCATGCATTGTGTCATCAAGAAGTTATTATGCAGGAAATGTTCAGTGATATGACTACATAAATACAAGTATGTCAGCCCTGAGAATGTGAAACTATAACCTAGATGTGCTGGCATTATTATATCGCTTCAGTCTGACTTGCTGATGTGGTTACTTTACTGCCTTTAGAGAAACAAACAGTGCTATATATGAACTTCATCCTATCCAGATGATGGGTGAGTGAACTATTTTTCATATGTACTTCTCCTCCAAAGGACTTCAGTTTTATATCCCCTGAGCAGCTTTATTCCATGTGAGTAGCAGGTTCATATAGGTTCATAGATTCATAGGTAAGTACTAGCTGCCCTTGTAGGCCATTTTAAACTAGCCAATTTCCCTTTTTGTGTTCTAAATAACCTATCTTATTTGGTTATAGAATGGCATTACTAATCCCATGGTCAGTAATTATACATTACCCCTAATGAGAATAAACGGGATCATGCCACAGATAATTTGAGGAAACACATGTATGGGATAAAGCATGTAGGAGCTGCTTCTGTCCATTAGTTGTACAGGAGTCAGAAATGGAGTCAATTTTCTGTTTCCCATCCATAGATCTAAGCTTCACTTAAATATGGACAGATATTAACTGTGTTTTATGTGGATGAGGAGTCTGTTCCAGAGCCGTGGTATCCTCTGCAAGATATTCTTGTGTCTCCAAACCATTCCAGTGATGTTGCAGATGAGGTTTAGATCTCTGGACTGAGTAAGTCTGATGCCATTTGACTTCCTGATGTGAATAAATCCATCAGTAATGGGTCAGAGGATGTCCTATATCCCAGACATAGATCACCTGTTAGCAGTCTGCAGGACCCCATGTAGGAGGTGTTATTTAGGCCTTGTATCCTTTTAGTAAGGTATCTCTATGGCATTCCAATTGTTGAATGTGTATGGAGTGCTAAATACAAAAGGGGTATTATATTCAATAACTGACTTAATTAGAGCTGAGTAAAGGCAGGTAATGATATCTTTAGAGCTAGACACAATCTCTTTATGTATCAGCTGTGCAGTATAGAAGGGCTTTCTTACAACAATGGACACATGTTGGTCTAAAGTTAGGCCACTGTACATATAAGTTCCCAACTCCCAAACAACTAGGTCAACACTTATGGGTGTATTGTCAATGTAGTAGTTCCCTGTGGTAGATGACTTCCTAATGTATACAATAATGCATTTTTTGGCATTTAGTTTCAGTTCTTGACTTTGGCACCAGTTATTTATTTGGGACAAACCTTCTTGCAGAATGGCTAAGTCATCTGAGGATTCAATAAATGCTCTTAGTTTGCAGTCATCTGCAAACATATTCAGACAGAGTCCTTTGGTGTTGGCTTTTATTTCAGAAAAGTAGATACCAAATAGATGAGGTCCCAGTAAACAACCCTGGGAGACTCCACTAGTGACTAGTTTGATTATCTGTATCCTATCCATGAGCCAGTTGGCAATCCAGTAGGTGACATACAAATTTATTCCCAGTTTATTTAGTTCATAGGTTCATAGGTTCATACTAGGCTATCTGCCCTAGGGCATTTATAAGCCTAGCCAGAGTGTGTTTGGCTTTCGCCACCCATTTTAAATTAATTTTGCTATGCCCTTTTTCAAGGTTAGTATACTGTGCCTCTGTCAAAGAGTGACACAGAAGTGATACCCGGGGTAAACCTACGATCTCCCATTCACTCATCAAGATTCCTCTTGAAGAGAGTCAATGAGGGACTCTGCCTAAGCTGGACTGGGATTTTATTCCAGAGTGAAGGGAGCCTCTGGGTTATGAATCTGTCCCTCCAGCATGTCCTATTTATTTCAGTGCTGAGGTTCAAGTCTCTTGAGCGTATAGCTCAATGGGATTTGGATTTTCTGAGGTGCAGCATATCCATTAATTCCGGGTTGGACATGGCTTTATACGTCAGGCACAGATCGCCTCTGAGCAGGTGATATGCCACTGAGTAGAGCTGGAGTTTCTTTAACCGGGCAGCATATGGCTTCTGTTTGAGCCCTTTGTTCCTCTTGGTGAGGTACTTTTGGGGTCTTTTCAGTTGCTGCAGGTGTCTGGTAAGGTACATCCCAAAAGGGGCATTGTACTCAATTATGGGCCTGATGAGGGATGAGTAAAGAGGCACGATGACCTCCCCTGATCTAGATGTGAATCCCTTCATGATTAGGTGGGCTATATAAAATGTTTTTCTAACCACTTTGTCCATGTGGTTGTCAAATGAGAGATTGCTATCAACTTGGGTCCCCAGGTCCCTGATTACTTCTTCCATAGTTAATGGATTACCACCTATGTGGTAATTTGTGGGCACTTTGTTTTTGCCAAAGGGGATGACTATACACTTTTTGGCATTTAGCTTGAGGCCATGGCTCTGGCACCAGCTGTCTGTTTCTATGAGGCCCTTTTGGAGGATGCTTGTGTCAGCTGGAGAGTCGATTATGGCACCCAGTTTGCAGTCATCTGCGAACTTGGTAAGCTACAGTATTTCTGTGTTGGCCTGTACCTCCGAGAAATATATACCAAACAAGAGAGGTCCCAGGACTGAGCCTTGTGGGATGCCACTTGTAACTGGTTTGGAGTCTGACATGCCTCCAGCAATTCTAACCATGTGAGTTCTGTCCTTGAGCCAGTTTGCAACCCATCTAGTGACATAGGGGTTTATATTTAAGCTGGTGAGCTTATCTATAATGCCCAAGTGGGGTATTGTATCGAAGGCTTTTGCGAGGTCCAGGTAGGCTGTGTGGACCACCTTCCCCTCGTCAATGACCTTGGTGACTGTTTCAAAGAAATCGACCAGGTTTAAGAGGCAGGATCTGCCCTTAACAAAGCCAAACTGGGTAGGATCCAGTGTCTGTAGGTCCCCAATATCTTTAATTATGAGGTCCATGATGATCCTTTCCATAGCTTGCAGACCAGGCTAGTCAGGCTTATGGGGTGATAGTTTCCAGGATCCGTTGAGACACCACCTTTGTGGAGAGGGACCACTGTTGCTGGATGCCACCCTTTGGGTACATATCCTGTAGTAAGGCTGAGATTAAACAGAAGTTTTATGTTTGGGTTTAGCTCTTCTTGGAGTTCATGTAGGACGCAGCCCGGGACACCGTCTGGTACCATTGATGCTGTGTTTTTTTGCGTTGGAGAGTGCGGCTCTTACCTGAGCATCTGAGATGTCAGGGGGGCAGCACTCTGCTGGGATAGATATTTGCCCTTTTGGTGGGAAGGGGGAGGAGAAGTTTGCACTGAACCTGTCAGCTAGGATGTTGGCAATGTCTGTGGGTTTGGAGTATTTTGTGTCATTTTGAACTAATTCTGAGCATATCTCGGAATTCCAACCCAGGTTCCTAACATAACTAAAGAAAGCCTTGTGATTATCCTTAGTGTCCTATGCAATTTTTCTCCCTAAGCTGGCAGTAGGCGATTTTATGAGTGCCCATAGTTTTTTGCTGATGCTGATCAGAGATGCCTTCCCTTTTTGGGATTTTGCTCTGTCATGTAGTAGCTTCCTCCTTCTACTGTATAGTTTGTTTATGGCTGGGTTCCACCAGACAGGTCATCTGCCTTTGAAGGATTGGGTCTTGGTTTTATTTGGGATTGCATGATCCATGCATTCCTGAAGGTGTTCATAGAATGCGTTTACAAAGGATTCTGCGGTCTGGGCCGTATTTTCCACAGGCCCGGGGGCTTTGAAGGATTCCACCTCGGTTTTGAGGAGTGTGAAATTTGCTTTAGAGAAGTTTTTCACTGTGGTTTTCTGGCAGGGGGTGGGGTTGGGATGTGAATATCCAGTGAGATTAATTTATGGTCTGATCTTACCAGTGAAGGATACACTTCTGGTCTGGAGCATAGAGTCCCCATGTTGGTGATGATCAGGTCTAGTATGTTTTCCTCTCTTGTGGGAGTTGTAACAAGTTGTTCCATAGCATTTGAGTTTATAAATTCTAGGAACCTTTAGGCTAGGGTGTTGGAGCTAGAGTAATGCTTCCAGTCTATGTTTGGGTAGTTGAAGTCGCCCAATATAATGGTGTTTGGAGAGACCTTTATATTTTCCAGTGTTCTCAGGAAGGCCGAGTGAGGTTCCTGGGTTTGGGAGGGTGGTCTGTAGCAGGCTATAAACTGGAAGGCAGTTTTACCCACTGTTAGTTGCACATGGATAGTCTCTGATGCTTTGTGCTGTGCCACCAACCTGGAGGTGTGGATATCTTTGACGAATATTGATACTCCCCCTCCTTTTGTGGTTCGGTCCAAGTTTTGGGGCCGAAAAGCATGGTATGAGGTATAACCTGGTAGTACTGCAGTGCTCTCGGGAGCCTTGAACCAGGTTTCTGTTACTGCACAGATATCGATGTTCTCCATGCTAAGGAGAGTTTCGAGTGCATGCATCTTGAGGTTTAGACTTCTGGCATTGAGTAGTATTACTCTTAGTTTCTTATCCCTTGTGATACCTATGGAGGTGGGTTTGTCTTTTGAGCCTTGCTTGAAAAAGGCACTATGGAGGTAGCAAAATCCTTTGCCAATATCCGAAAGCCCAGGGGTGACAGGTGCAAGCCGTCCCTAGCGAAGCATCATGGCTTGTCGAGCATGTCATCCCAGGCTGACAGGCATTGGATCCCCTTTGAATGACACCAATACTTAAGCCAATTGTTGAAATTGATCATCTTGTCTTCATATTGTGGCATCATTCTTGGTGAGGGTAAGATGCTACTCAAGGTCAGGGTCATACCTGGCCTGGGCTACATGCTCAGAGAGCTCCTCTATGTCTCTTTTCATGTAGTCCAGGGAGGTATGTCTCAGGTCATTCACACCAGCATGGACAATGACTGATTCATATTTGTACTTGCCTTGGAGTGACCTGAGTGCTTGTGTTATGTGGCGGATCCTAGCGCCCAACAGGCAGCTCACCGTGACCTTCTCCTTGTTCAGCCTGGTGAGCGAGACATCAGTGTGCCTGACGATAGAGTCACCTATTACAAGTGTATCAGGTGTGCTATTTAGCCTTAGGGATGTGACTGTTTTGCACACTGGCTTTGTGAGCTATGTGTTGCATATGTTTTGTTTTTGGGTAGCGGCTGCTTGGGTGTCTGCTTTGGAGGTCTCTGCTGCTTAGGCAGATTTTTATTTAGAGCCTCAGAGTATGTTTTTGTGTGTTTATGTGTTTGGCTTGCTGTCGTGGTAGGTCTATGTGAGACTGGAATTGTAGTGAGTGTGGTTTCCTTCTCCTCCTGACTGTTTATGCCAATACTGAGTTGAGAGAGCTTAGCCTCCAGTTTAGCTATATGGTTGCATCTCTCACATGTGTTGGAATTTGTTGGGAGGAGGAGAGTGTTGTCTGTGTACATGAGGCAGTTGTAACATTGCCTCAATATTCCCAGATTCACCAGCTGGACCGGAGAGGAGATCGACAACTGACCTTTGGACATGCTAGAATAGTATTGGGAATTCCTTTATAATTGAAGAAAAGGGCCAGTGGGGAACAAGGTACTCAAGGGGAGTTTGTGAGGGTGTAGTGCTTTTAATTTTTTAGTGCTGACTTATATAATTGCTTTAGTGAGCAAGTGCCAGGTAACAATGCAATGTGTTACAGGTAACGTAAATGCAAAAATGACAAACAGTAACTTTCTTTCAAGTGAAACAAGGAAATAAGTACAGCAAGCAATGCAGATATCACTAGGGATCCACAGAAGTGCTGAAAAGCTGCGTTTTAGGTGGAATTAGCATTTCAGGGAAATAACAAGCAAACAACAACAAGCATACAAACAAAGCTAGATTCAGCAGGCCTGGATCTAGTCTATGCTACAGCAAACAAGGTGTACCAATTTCAGTAAGAAACAGTTCAAATATGCAGGCACTATAAGCCTTTAACCAGAAATTCCCAGCTCAGAAGGGCAGAGTCCAGCCTCTCCTCCCACAAGAGTGCAGACCACGAACCTTCTTAATGTAAAATAACTGGCCTGAAGCCCAAGTGCTTAAACCAGAACTAATACACTTTTAGAATAACAGACACTGAGCCCTCAGTCAGCAGTTCCCAACTTAGAAGGATGTAAGCTTCCTGTCCTGCCACCACAGTGCAGACCACAAACCTTCCGAATGTAAAACAACTGGTCTGAAGCCCAAGTGCTTAATCCAAAAGACTTAGAATGATAGCTACACTTTAATCAAGTTACAACCAAGCAGTAATAAATACAATTGAATACTTTAAAGAATGCCTGGATTAGTGCTCAAGTTATACATACAAAGCTAGATTCAGCAGGCCTGGATCTAGTCTATGCTACAGCAAACAAGGTGTACCAATTTCAGTAAGAAGCAGTTCAAATATGCAGACACTATAAGCCTTTAACCAGAAATTCCCAGCTCAGAAGGGCAGAATCCAGCCTCTCCTCCCATAAGAGTGCAGACCACGGACCCTCTTAATGTAAAATAACTGGCCTGAAGCCCAAGTGCTTAAACCAGAATGAATACACTTTTAGAATAACAGACACTGAGCCCACAATCAGCAGTTCCCAACTTAGAAGGATGTAAGCTACCTGTTCTGCCACTACAGTGCAGACCACAAACCTTCTTAATGTAAAACAACTGGTCTGAAGCCCAAGTGCTTAAACTAAAAGGCTTAGAATGAGTTACAGCAAGCAGTAATAAATACAATTGAGTACTTTTAAGATGACGCAAAAGCAAAATAAAGTAGGAAGAAACACAAATACAGTAAAAGCAGATAACATTTATTTATTTATTTATTTTTTTGAGTGAGCAAATGAGATGGGCCCAGGAGGAGTATCCGAGTGCAAATTTACAAGAGGGGCAGGCAGTTTCAAAGCCACCAAGATTAACACCAAAGCAAAAACAGGGAGGGTGGATGGGGACCTACTGAAAAAACAGAGTCACAACTTCCAGCTAGATATTGCTCAATGCAACACAAACAAATTAATTTAAATAGTGTATTATTTGAAAAAAGTACAGATAAAAATTTACTTAACTTCACTTATGCATTCAGTTGATTGCATGCAGGTCTTAGCTGGCCAAAGCTCACAGTTTAAACCTGTTTTTCTACAATGCCTGAGTGGGGAATTGTGTCATAAGATTTCGCCAAATTGAAGTATGTGGTGTGTTTTGGCTTCATTCATTGCTTTGAGGACCATTTCAAAAAAATCTGCCAGGTGAGTAATTATGACCTGCCCTTGATGAATCCAAACTGAGAAAGGTCCAGTGTTTGGAAGTTTACTATGTACTGATTGATTAGTCCCATGAAAAGTCTTTCCATGTCTTTGTATATGAGGCTGGTCAGACTTTGGGTCTGTAATTATCTGGGTCGATGGAAGGTCCTCCCTTATGCAAGGGAATGACTGTAGCTGTTTTTCATTTGCTTGATACAAAACCTGTCTTCGCTTGGTGCAAAACCTGTATGGAGGCTGAGACTGAGCTGTGTTGTTAGAGGTGTGACTAAATCATGTTTCTTGCTATTTAAGATGCATCTAATGATATTGTCAGGATCCTCTGATTCAGTATTCTTAGCTTTTTATAGCACTTTTAAGACTTGGTCTTTTGTGATAGCTGGAAGATGGCCAATTTCAAGTATATCTTGAGGGACAGACAGAGTAAAGAGAAGGCTAAAGACACAGTTAAGTTTATTGGCCAGTAGGTTCACTATATCTTCCACCTCACTGTAAGTAACATTGTCCACAATCAGCTTAGTTTTCTTAGACTGAAGAACTTCTGACTAACAAAATAAGTTCTAACTTGACAATCACAAGCATATTTTGAAAAAAATATATATAACTACCTCCAGTGCATTTATTGTATTTGTTTTCTCTGAAGTTTTATATCTACTTACTAAGACAACATATAATATGCCTCATACAGACATAATACTATACCCTTCCGACAGAGTACCAAAGGTATGATCCTTAAAAAGAAAAAAATTAATTCATTTTGAATTTAAATATTTTACATTAAACCTTAACTTATAATAACTCATTTGCCATTTAAAAGATTATATAACTGTACAGCACTAACAAATGTATACAGTAAATAATTAAATAAATAAATAAAACTATTACTTGGGAGAAAAAAAGTCTACTTACTATTTTTTGGTGCCATATCCTTTGGCATTTATAGATGCTGACAGAATTACAATTACTAATGGCAGACCATAGCCAAATGCAAACATGTATCTCATTTTCGGACTGTTTGTACTGAAGACCTCAACTACCATAAGATAGAGTTGAACTCCTTCTAGGCACATCCAGGTAAAAGTAGCCAAAAAGAAGAAATGCAATAATCCTGCAACCACACCGCATCCAACCTGAAGGAAAAATAAAATAATATTTCATACTTCCCATTTCATTTTGGTTTCATCAATAATACAATAAATATCAGATTTCACAACAAGTTTTACAATAATTGATTTTTGAAGAGTAGCAGTGGAAGTGCATCTTTCTGAACAGACAGCAACATTTTTTCTGAAAATAATGTTCTTTAAAGTTTCTACTTGTATGAACACGCACAGATCAGTATGAACTGCAGAAACAGATGACAGTTTTGTTCAGTACCACCACTGTGCTGCATTCATGTTTGAGACATGCCTGCACTGCTATCGCTGGCTCAGTATGTTTATAACTCAGTAACATAAGAGTGTTCAGGATGTGCCTAAGGTACTGGCTCTAACAGACTCCATACAGCCATGCCTCACTGGAGGCCTTTATCACTGGGGTACATATAGCTACAGTTTAGCCCAAACCATCATGTGAAAACTGTGCATTTCTCTTCCCAAGGTTGTCAGAACCTGTACCAATGAGCATCAGGTATGTGAAAGAGTTTAATGCTGACAACAGTTTGAAGCGATCTGCAGTGTTTGTTAACAGTAATAAATGTATGCATAATGAAATAACTGTCTGCCTGCTAAGCATTATGACGACTTCCTGTACTAGTTTAGTGCAGTGTTTTAAACAA
This sequence comes from Protopterus annectens, assembly GCF_019279795.1. NCBI lineage: Eukaryota > Metazoa > Chordata > Ceratodontiformes > Protopteridae > Protopterus > Protopterus annectens. The sequence goes on from NC_056739.1 coordinate 1,867,478,104, forward strand.
ATACTAGACCAAACATCCTATAAAGTACATATGCTGCTACCATCATTTATATTATTTTTTTTTTTGCATGGACATGTGCCTGTGATTGAAGTTAAATCATCTAACCCCATTTACATGAACATCTTGTCCACTTTTATTACAATCATGCCTATTGTTTAAGTGAAATGTGAAGTGACAGAATTGAGGCCATAATTTATGGTTTGTGGAATGGAGGATGGTTAACTTCTACCTATCTCCCAGTTACAGGAGGGCATTGACACAAAGGGGGTTTCAGTCTGTAGGCATCACTGTACACAGACAAGCCAGAATACTGTTGTGTGCTTGTAAGGTGCAGTCCTGCAGAATACAGCATATTAGGTACCCATGTGTGCTGAGTCCTGTAATAGGAATAATGAGCACACTGTCACTCCCTGCAGACAGGTAGAGCTAGCTATAGGCACATTGTCTGGTCAATTCTTTTTAACCTTCTAGGCTGAGGCTCACCAGTGAAACCCAGCTATCATCACAATAGTAAAATCTTTGCAGGGCTGTGCAGACTATTGACACCTAATGTCTCAGAAGTAGCACAATGTACTTCTCAAGCTGCAGTCTGGATACTGAAGTGAGTTCATTGTGACTGCTGCACACACAGTAATAAATGTTCAGAAATCTAGTGGTAGTAAGACTTCATGGCCTTACATGTTGGAAGACTTCTAGTTTGCTCCTGCCATAGATACATACTTAAATACTAGGGAAAGTGGCTTATTTTCTCCAGAGAAATGCCACAAGCTGCTGCAGCCTCATGGGTGCTACTGACTATGACTGTGGATGGGTCTCTGGGTAAATCTACAGATTATAGTATTCTTTGTATTAGCTTTGGGGACTGTAAAAAGGGACACGTGATGAATCATAAAATAACAGGATGTCTTAGCTACTATTTTTTTCTGCATATTCAGAACTACTTTTAGTGAAAAAAGAGGGAGAGACATATTCAGTGTCAAACATTGGCTTGTATAGACAAAGCATTTTTTAAAACATTATCATTCTCATTGTGTCATTTAGTTCTGCTCATGTGTATGCTTTTGTAGTATCCTCACTCACAATTGGAGCTAACACGAGGTCACTTGCCCTGGACAATGCCCCGAATATCATCCCACTCAACCAAAGTGCAAAACCAAAAAAAATCCATAGGTTTCCTCATACCTGCTCTATTCACAATCTGCTTTAGTCATTTTCATTTAGTTACTTTTTGCTATATTGTATAAATAAAAGTACTGCTATTCTTGCAGACGTCATTGTGCAAACACAGCAAATGTATACACGTAACAGTTCTTTGTTGCCTTCGGATACTGACTGTCATTTAATTGTTTAAGCAACAACAGAATTGTGACTGCAGTTGTTTAAATACACACTCTGAGAGAACTTGCACTTCCAGCCAAGGGCAGCTGGCACCTCAGCAAAGTCATCTATTGTGCCACTGCCACCTAGCTACTGACACTTGGAGAAGCTATCTTCTTTACCTTGTTCTTGATATGGCTCTGCTTACATTTGCTAATTTCTCTTATTCAGATTTATGTGAATGGCTTCATTGTCTTTGCTAAGACACAGACTGCAGCTGGATGCCAGCTTTGCTTGTTCCTATTAAGTAGTGTGTCAAACACATGTATTTATCTGTACATTGGAGTTTGAACTTACTGCTGTGAGATTGTTGATGTATATTTTCACTACTATTAAAATTCCATGATGCTCTGTACTGTTTCTTAGTCAGCTTCAGGTAGTACTATTTTGAACTCCGGTATTTCTAAAACTTTCTGATATAATTACTTTAACTCTGAAAAGTGTTTAAAATTTTGCCAGATGTGATAATGAAACACACAGTGAAGGCAGATACACTTCTTTCATTCTGCATGTTTGTTTCTCCTTGAGCTTAAAAGATAACATGTTAGTGATTGTTAACTGAAAAGAAAAGGGCATTTAAGGGGTAACTCAGATCCTGGCTGCTTAAGAGCTTTTTGAAGGTCTGGAATAAGTGACATCATCACTGACAGTTGAAAGTCCTGTGCTGAAGTCCAGGTCAGAGGCCCTGTGTTGATGTACCCATCAAAGTTCTACATTTTCCTTTCATATTCCATAATTATCCATGTAGTGAGAAATATGTTGTAGCCTAGCTTTGTTTGTTAACCAGGAGCTCTTGCTCAGAGTTACATATTCTGCAAGTGGAAATGAAAGAAATCAAACTTAGGACAACAGGATGAAGCATGTTGCCTCCTCAAACCCTCAGTCCTCTGAGCTAAACAGCCAGCCAGTTAATTTGATTACTTGTTTGTTATTGAGTGGACCTCATTTTGCTTAATACTGTCACTGTATGCTTCAGTGGCATTACATGCACTTGCATTTATAAGCTATGTTCTCTCTTAGTGTCAAAGGGCCTTTAACCTGTGTGATTGCTGACATTTATCTGTCCTAGAACAGTTTGTTTGCTATGTAAATAACTCCATATATAAATACATTTTTTGTCAGTTCAGAAGTATAGTTCCATTCAATAAAATTCAACTGTAATTCTGAAGGCAATATTCTTCCTTTTTCACAGTTAACAACCAGCAGAATACCCACATGAAATATTAAATGTTCAATATGCTGAAAAAAGCATGAAGCTGATGCTGAAATGGATGTCACATTCTGTAATGAAATTTCCCACAAATCAATCTTTCATCAAACTTGAATATACGTCGATACTAAAACTGATTGAGCAATGTCATGAATTTACAACAGAACTGCATCTTTGGAACAATTAATAACATTATTTCATCATGAGTTTCTGGATGGGAATTTTGTTTAAAAGTCTAAGCAAATGAAACATTTATAAGACGCTTACCTCATTCTTTGTCTGGTTAATGCCAACCAAGAAAATTAAGTAGCCTATAAAAAGGCATATACAGAGGTGAAGATGAATGGTGGTCCTGCGACACTGGATTGCTTGGCAAAAGTAGAATGTGAAGATCGATATAGCAAGACATACCAATGAAATGCTAAGTCCAACGTAGGTTATCATATTAAGAGTGAAGTTCTAAGGAAAACAAACAGAAACTGTGTAGTTTGAAAACATTACCCTTAGATAAGACTACAGTAGGTGATATGCATTTCATAAGTAAGCAATTTACTCAAATTTTATGTAAGGCAGTAAATAACCATCAATAAACACAAACAGCTGTTTCTAAAGGGAAATAATCAAGACAAATGTTCCATTTATGAAAAAAATATATATTTACCTATATAATTACATAGAAGGAAATCTGGAAAGATTACTGCCTGAAAGGGTTCCACTGGTTACACATCTGAATTCTAATTTGTTAATGAAAAAGTAAATATTTTTAAACCAGCTGGCTAATTTGTGCAGTGTTCTGAAGATCTTGATTTCATTTCCCCTTCCATCAAAGCATCTTCCACTTGTGTATAATGAAATAATGAACTCAACCAGTGCACGATCTCTGGTATACATGTATATCTATGTAAATGCCAGTTTTATATAAGGATCTACTTTATATTGTCAAAAAAACACTTATGCGAAATTCAAAATGTCGAGACCACTTTGCCGAAATGGCATGTTATCGAACACCCGAAACATCACAATTTCACTCCGGGAAACTAACCACTTATCCAACACAGAAAACACAAACCAAAGCAAATCAAGTCCACCCATCAACTCCCATGTGAGGGAATGCACCCCCCACACCCCCCTAGCTAAATATATGAACTCCAAGACCGCATTATAGTCGAGAAAAGGGCAAAGTTCACCATGGTGGCCTAGTGGTTAGTTTATTGGAGAGAAACTGTGATGTTCCAGGTGTTTGATAACATGCCGTTTTGGCAAAGTTGTCTTGACATTTTGAATTTCACTTAAGTGGTTATTCAACAATATAAAGTAGATCTATATATACATGTATACACACATACACACACTATATACATACACAAAGACATCCATCTGGAGTGCTTTTCCCCAGGCCTCTGCTGAAAATTGGTTTAGTTCCAAGTTGGACTTTCCCAGTAAACAAATGATAAATAAATAAATATATATATATATATATATATATATATATATATATATATATATATATATATATATATATATATATATATATATATATATATATATATATATATATATATATATATATATTTAGGTTTATCTTCCTGTGTACATATTGCACACAGGTGAACAGCAATTGTTCGAAAGGCTGTTTTCAAAGTTTGCAAATGCCGAACGGAAAAGGTTCGAATTTGCAATGAGCGAATGCACAGTGACATTCACTCATTCCACATTCGACATTGTGGGGCAGATTGCACTATAGTGGGGATTGGAAAATGGTCCCATTCCCCACTGTAGTGCAATCTCGGAGTTAGAATATTTAAGTAGGGGGGTGTGGGGGGTGCAGCCCCCCACATGGATGGGTGCATGGAAGCTTGCCCCCCTGCTTTACACTTCCTTTTTTTTTCATTTGACATTAATGTTCGAAAACAGTGAATCTGCTTTTTGATTAGCTGTTTTTCGAATATTAAGGAATATCGCTGTTTTCACTTTCGTGGTTACGAGTCGCTCATAACAGCATTCGAACCACTGTGATTCGGCTTTGTAAAGGTAAACCTATATATATATATATATATATATATATATATATATATATATATATATATATATATATATATATATATATATATCTACACACACACACACACACACACACACACACACACACACACACACACGCACACACACACAAAAGTGCAGAGAGATGCCTTAGTCAACAAAAACATATGCATATTTTCACTACTGATCAAAACTACTAATCAAAAATAGACAGTAACAATTAAAACTGTGATTAATGTGGAAATCTCTGACTGAAAAACAATAAATTCCTTATTACCAGTTTATATTTTAAAAGACATAAATCAGCCACCCAAAAATCTACAAAAAAGAAAACAATAACATAATTGTGTAGATTCTAAAACATCATGAAGTAATCACTGACAAAAAAAGTGAAAGCAACTCAAAGAAATTTCACAGGATTCAACTTGACAGACATTACCAGCTCAACATTAACCCAGTAATTTACTGGATAGATAAATGGCTCTCGGATAAAACCTATGTTTTTATATCAGTGGTATTTGTTCAGGACTAGTAATAATGTTTCTGCATGTTGAGGAGCAGATGCAGTTTCTCAGCAGATCATACATGGCAGCTAACACCATGCATGCCTGGAGTAGTGGGTATCAGAATGCATGCATATATCAGTGAATCTCCCACTTGGTCAATAGTTCCACTGGTTTGCAAACAGGAAAAGTTACTATTCTTTGAACTGTTGAGTATATGACATGTACTGGATCAGAACTGTGCCTGCACTACATCAAGGCAGTTCTCATGACTTATACATGGCTACTTATACACACCATAGTTATTATGTTATACAGCTAAATTTGCAGTGTTTACAAATATATTATCCCTCCTCCCAAAATGTTGTACTAATACTGGTCACCTCACTGGATTTCTGGCCTATAACTATTGCACAGAACTCACAAAAATGTGGCCAAACACCAGTCACATGAAAATACCTGCAAAACAGAAGATGGTGTGTTCAGCCTGCTCAAAACTTGCATACCCTGTCTCAACGTTGCAGTGTAGATGAAGTTATGACTTCTAGTTGATAACTGGCTCTTGGAAACAGTGCAGTTGTGTGTTTGAATGATCACTGCTGCAGTACCCTAAGCTATATGGGTTATAATCTGCTAAGGATATAACAGCCAGACAGGTTTCAAACCTTTCTGGCACCTTCCAAGTGCACCAACCATTAGACACGATGAGCTTAGCTTTCATACCAACAAAGAGAGGGAGGGTAAAACCTTGAGCGTACAATGGTAGGAATATAACAATAAAAGTCCATACCCTGGCATAAAAAAATACAAAAATAAGAGGGATGGAGGGAGTGGCTACTGCAGCAGTGATCACTGGAACATCTACTGTTACTGTAAGTTTACTTACACAGCTGTTACTATGTTCTTCATATGGATCACTGTTGCAGTAACCTACACTATATAGGTAGATTACCATAGCATAACATGACTTGGAGAAATAAGGATGAAGATCCAGTATCCCATGAAGAATGGTCCTACTAAAGCCTGTCCTAGATCTGGAGAAGGAATCTATTTTCTAGTGCTTTGTAAAAGTGTGCACAAAGGACCAATTTGCTGCTTTAAGAATACTTCTAGATTCCAACCGTTTCCAAAAGGTCACAGATGGAGCCAAGGCCATGGTGGAGTAAGCATCGACCCTGTCTGGATTTGTTTTGTAGTGGTGGGTATAACAAAAAGTAATAGTATGAGAAAATGGTTTTCAAAAGGTCTTTTCTGACACAGGTTATTCTTTTTATTACCTTCATAAAAATGAACAACTGAGCTGATGTTCTGAAATATCGCTTTCTATTAAGTTAGCACCAAAGCTGTATATGGACATCCAAGGTAAGAAATATCCTTTCTCCCTAACTTTTAGGTTTTGGAAATAAGACACAGAGATGGATAGCTTGGCTTAAGGTAAACTCAGATAACACTTTAGGCATAAATGACGGATTCGTTCTTAAAGAAATCCTACCTTTGTGGAAAATGACATACAGCATCCACCATGAGAGCTTGCTACTAAGATAATCTTCTCACAGATGTCAGAGCAATTAATAAGTCTGTTTTCCATGTTAAGAACCTAATGTCAGCCTGATGACATGGATCAAATGGAGCAAGATTTAGTTTTTCTAACAAAATTGGCACAAAATTAAGATCTCAAAGAGTAGTTACCTGTTTCCTCTGAGGCTTTGTCTGCTACAGCCCTCTCAAAAACATTTGTACATGATGCTGCATTAAAAGAGTTGGATTAATGGGCACACATGCTGCAATGGCCAACAAATGAACTTTAATTTAGGATTATGGCAGGCCATAGGAGAGTAACTCTCACAAATACTGCAGGGCCAAAGAAACACTTGCCCTAAATTAGTGCTCACTCCTTTCTTGGCAACAACAAGAAAACCTTTTCCATTTGCTAATATATGATTTTCTACTAGCAGGCTTTCTTTCTTCTGTTAATACCTGCTGCACATCCTCCGAAAAAAGGTGTCTGAAAGGTATCACAATTCTATGATACAGGCAGTCACTTGTAGCTGTTTGAAGGCAGGATAAATTAAACATCCATGGTTTTGTGCAGGTAAAACCAGTCTGTAAGGAAGCTTTTTGTAACTGACCCCAGGCATTTCCAAAAGAAGGGAGAGCTACTGTTCTTTTGGTTGGAAGGAAAATACAGTGATATATTGGGAATCCTTCTGAGTCTTCAGAATGACCCTGGATGTTAGTGGAAAGGGTGGAAAAGCATACAGGAATATTCTTATCTAAGAAAAAAATGCATTTGTCTTCCAGGCCTTCTTGCATGGAGCTCTGGAGCATATTTCTTCCAACTGATTATTGTGAGTGGAAACAAATAGATCTATTTCAGGTGTACCCCATAGCTGGATCACTTTTTGGAAGACTCCCTGATTCAGTTTTCATTATGCAGGTCTGCTTTGGTCCTGCTCAGCTTGTCTAATATAAGTTGACTCTGATAGTATGTAAGATGCCTGTAGAGTGAGATTGTGCTGAAAAGCTATTTCCCAGGCTACTATGGCTAGTCTGCACAAGGGGTAAGATCTGGTTCCCAATGCTTGTTTATGTAGCACATGACTGTGGTGCTGTCTGTAAACACTTGCTGAAGTTTCAGGGATCACAGATGCTTGACAGCATTTATAAGAGTTAACAACTCTTTTATATTTGTGTTTTGATCTTTTTTGTTTCAAAGACTCTGCACTTTTATTCCCACAGCCCGTTTCCTGAAGAAAAGTCTGAAGTGTGTGTTGTAACTGACTATGCTGGAGCAGGAAAGGAAAATGGGAAACCCAGATTCTGAGATATTTAGTGTCTCTGTCATACAAACTCCCATTTACATAAATCTACCCAAAAATGCACTCTGAAAAAGTATGGTACAGATTTTTATTTATTTCCATTGTTGACAGGGTTAGTCACACTAGGCAAGTAGACTCTTTACAGGGGAAACCTGAGGTTGTATTTATACTACTAGGTGCATTTGGCAAGGGCAGTGAGGAACTTCGCTGACTAGTTAGGAGAGTATTTGTTACATTCCTAGTGCCGTGGCAACTGGGAGAACAGCACTCAAGGAGATCCAAGATGGCAGATAACACAGAGATGAAAGCCTGTCTGGTGTTTGAAGCTCTACAAGATTCTGAGGAGCTGTTTCAGCAGAATTTATTTGTTTCATTGGAAGCAAATGTTCAAAACAATGATGGATGTTTTATTACAACCATCCAGTTGGGAAGGTTGCAGGATGATATTTTGGGTGTATTGTTGTTGCACAGCGAGACAAAGAGTGAAAAAGATATTCCATGTGGTGAAATTATGGACAGAATTCAAATGGAGGTAATGGAAGCTATTTTCAAAGAAGGTTGCCAGACAGAGAAATCATATGCCAAGACTTAAAGAAACTGCAGGGAAAGAGATAAGAGATGAGCAGAAGAAAGGACAAGTTAACAATCAAAGGAAAATTACTGTAAGAATTCAGAACAAAGAAGAAAAAGAAATGGACAGGTATGACATTTGGGATAATTTAATGATCCCATTGGGAGTCAAGGTTCAGGAGGCAAGAGCTTTTATTCTTATTCATAAAGAGACATTTTTTGACATTATTTTTGAGACTGGTTCTGATCTGTAAAGTTTTCTGGGGGAGTATGAGAAGAAAAAAAGTGTAATCCATGGAGTTCTTAACTGGTTAAAGCATATCTTAAAATAGATTCAATCTATTTTGGATGTCTCAGCATCACAACTGGCAGTCCATTCAGAAGGATACACCTACGGACATCCGCTTATGTTCCAAATGAGTCACTTAATTCTTCTCATATGAATCTACATGAGTACTGTACTCTGTAAGGTATTGTTCTATGCTACTACAATTAGTAATTAGTTGTCCAGCCAATGGGATATGCTTTTGAAAACACTAATTTGTTAGAGAAGTAGGTCCGGCTTCCTTCATTTGTGTATCTACTTTATAAATGGCATCGCTTTTCAATGGACTTAGGTTCACATCTCAGATGAGGGACTTTTTTCATAGGTTCATAGGTTAATAGATGACTACTAGGGTAACAACTCTAGAGACCCTATTTAAGCCCGGTCATGATTCCTAAATGTATTAGACAGTTTTGGATATCATAGTTTTTTATATGGGGTATGTATAACTTAGGTATGAGTATTCAAGCATTTATCAGCTTCCTTTTTCTAATAGACATAGGTGCCAGACCAGGGGTAAATTTAAGATTTCCCATACACTGGTCCAAGTTGCACTTGAACAGGTACAGGGAAGAACCCTGCTTCCCATGGACATAAATCTGGTTCCAGAGATAGGGGTAATCTCTGAGGCACATACCTGACCCTCCAACATGTCTTATTTATGGTGCAGACAAGGCGTATGTCCCTAGGAAAGGATTTCTGATGTTATTTGTTTTGAGGATATGTACCAGGTCCATCAGAACTGGATAAGATGATGAGCCGTAGGGCCTGCAGAGATCACCTTTCAGCAATCTGTAGGAAGATAAGTATAAAGAGACAGCTCTGAAGTGGTCTACATAGGGCATGTTGTCCACACTGTGTACTCTTTTTGTGGGTAACATCTGTGATACCCCAGTTGTGGCATATGCCTGATCAAGTATATACCAAAGGGGGTATTGTACTCATTGATTACTCTAATGAGACCTGAGTACACAACAATGACATATTTGCACCTGGATGCCATAAACTTGCTTGTAAGCTGCAAAGGTAGAATGATTTCCTTACTACAGTAGGCACACAGTAGTCAAAGGTAAATCCATTGTCTAGCAGTGTTTTCAAATCCCTGACTACTGGGTCTGCTCTTAGTTGTGTACTATCAATGTAGTAATCTTCAGGACTGGCTGTCTTTTAAAAAGATACTCCCCAAGATTTAATAAAATCTGTGTAGGCACCGTGTAGACCCTACATGGAATGTATCCATGTCTGTGGCCACAGTTCCCCTTCACCAAGGCACCATGCATATTAATGATGGTGTTTTGCCTTGGGAGAGCTGAGGAACATGGTTATTGAATCAGTGTAGGGAGAGATGTAGTACTACCATGGCCGCAGATGAGTAAAAGAATCCCTGCAATGTCCTTTTGTGTTTTTTTTTTAAAAGCATGTTTGCATGGTGAGGCATGGCATGGAGTGCAGCAATGCTAAGCTGCACCCATATATAAGATGGCAGACACCTGCCAGACATCTAAAAATAGAAACAGGATGTAATTAATTATTTTTGTAAAAGTGTGTTTAACTGTTTGCGCATGTTTGCATGGTGACTAGCACTGCTTATAGGTAGCTCAGTGGTATATGTGAAGGTATACCAGATACCTTAATATACTTGTAGCTAAATGGGTAGAGTTATGGCTTCATGTGCAGTAGGTCCTGAGTTTGCATACATAGAAGGTAAAGAATGTATTTCATAATGATAGACATATTATGCAGACTATTTTAAAATATGGACCCGCTGCACTCTGCTAAGCTCTGCTCAACTTAGCTTAAACCTGCTAAACACCACATAAACATGGTAATGGCTGCCAATGTTTATGTGCTGCTTAGCTTTGCTTGGCTGGTTTGCGCACTGCTCAGCTGAGCTGTGCTGATTTGCATGGTGCTAAGTGACATGGCACTTTTTTGAATGTTGCCAATGATGTAAGGGTGGAAAAACAGACTATATTAAGCACAATAGGCAGGAATACAGCAGAATTCACTGGAGTTCTGTCATTGATGGTTACTACAACTGGTATTGGTGAAGGTGCATGCTTTCAGGCATAGCATTGGGGCATTCTGGAGTCCTGGGTCATGGTTGGACTTCTAGTGAAAAGCCATGAGGACAGGCTGTTGCAGGGCAGTTTCCAGGGTTCAGAGTGTAGGGTGGAGGCCTGGGATTGGATGGCTACTGAACTTACTAGTGTTACTGGTATCCCCCACAGAGGTGAGCAGTGTCATTACCACCATGATGACCTGAAAAAGGTGAAAGAGCGGATTCCTGAAAACCTGGGTCCAAGAAGCTTGGGCAGGAAATGCCCCACAAGTATGTAAGTAATTTTACCTCTGTTTTACCAATATGTAATATGAATGTCTGCAAAACTGGTATGCATAATGGTGTGCTTCTCTACCAACAGCAGCAGCTGAGAGGGCTCACAATGTTGAGTCACATGCAGGATGCTTAGCCAGGTTGTGCCACGAGTGTGGTGAGTACAAATGTATTATGATAACTTTAGTTAAATAACTACGAAAGAGTAAAGCATTAACTGCAATAAAGTATATACAGTAATGTTTGTATTGCAATAAATGAGGATTTAGAGCTGTTTTACAAGAAATGCATAATGCCAACTATATGCAATAAAACATGAAACAACACCAGTAACTGCATTATAGCATATACAATAAAGTCTGCAGTGCAATACATTTGTAATTAGAGCTGTATTGCAAGAAATTAATAATGCCAACTGTTGTGCAACAAAAACATGAAACAATACCAATAACACCAAGGAAAATGGTGTACAGCAGGATTGTCTTGTCTAACCATTGCAGTAGAGTTGTATGCATTAAGGCTGTAATGTAAGGTGCTGCAGTCAAGTATAACACAGTAATAGCTGTAGAATGCAAATCTAATGGCTGCAAATTTTATTGGTTAACTCATATAGTACTGTTCAAGGCTGTGTCTAGGTCAGTATTAGCCACATAATGCTCTGTCATCCACACACATCAAGTAATAAAGGTATATGGGTGAGGTAGCCCACTCCATGAGCTTATATTGTTTGTTGACTTCACAGATATGATACTGAACTATAGCTCACCTAATGTCTGTGTTATGCTTGTATTTCATGCATGTGCATTCTACTGTCACTGTAGTCTAGTATAACACTGTAGTTGTACTACCATGTCATATGTTGGGTCCAGGTGAGCTCTAGGTAAATAACAGTCAATCACTAATAAGCAGTGACTCAGTAGCTCAGTTTGTTAAGTGCTCTGTAAAGAGCACATTTTGCCACACACAGACCAGGGTTTGAATCCAGTGGTATGTAGCACTAAATATTACAATAGCAGTCACGTAATGCTCACAATTTCTCTCTCTACAGGAACTAAAAGTAAATGGGTGAGGGACCATATTATAGTAGATAACTTTGTGTTTAGATGTCACAGACTGTTAAGATCATTATCAAAAATGTGAAAAATCAGCAATGTGCAATCAGAAATAAAATGTGTATTCCTGGTATGGCTGTATGACTGCAGTGTCCTTTAAAAGTTGCTGCAATCAATTAATACATTCCATGAAAATGTCCCCTGCAGTCACTGCTATTGGTTTCTATTCCCATGCCTGCCATCCAAGGCATGAGTGCTGTTTAGTGTCTGTGCTGTACACCCACATGTCGCTCATGTCACAATTTCACATTATGTAATTAACAGTGCTTAATCCATCTGTTTATCTAGATTGCAAAGTATCACCATATTAGCCCACAGAACACCATAGTAGTTATATAGGTCCACCTGATGTGCAAGTGTTCTGTGTAATTGTGTACCCGCAGTTTTTACTGATGGGCCCATAGAGTCCCATGCAAATAGCTTCAGAGGTATGTACATGTTACATCAGCTATAGGAGACTTTTAGTCACTGCACACATAAAGAAAATACAGGACTGTAGAATAGATAGTAGTACTGTTGTCAAGGAAATAAGTTGCAATGTTACTAATGGACTGTTTTTCTCTCTCTCCCTACCCTTATCTTCATTTATTTATTATTGTTATTCACTGTTCATGGTTTACTATTAACATATGTTGTTACATTAACTGTTTTTGGGATGTGTTTTCTTATTGTTATATATTATATTGGTTACATATTAACATATCTTGGTAAATTACCTATTTTGTTGGCCTTATGCTGTAGCTGTTACTGGTATGTTATTAACATCTGACTGTTCTGTTATTTACTGTTGTGTTTATATAATATGCATCTGTTATGTAATTGGGTTATTTCCAATGTTCTGCCATGCTGTTGTGCCTATCAATGCTGAATCTAGCTTTGTTTGTATAACTTGAGCACTAATCAAGGCATTCTTTAAAGTATTCAATTATATTTATTACTGTTTGGTAGTAACTTGATTAAAGTGTAGCTATCATTCTAAGTCTTTTGGATTAAGCACTTGGGCTTCAGACCAGTTGTTTTACATTAGGAAGGTTTGTGGCCGGCACTATGGTGGCCTGACAGGTAGCTTACATCCTTCTAAGTTGGGAACTGCTGATTGAGGGCTCAGTGTCTGTTATTCTAAAAGTGTATTAGTTCTGGTTTAAGCACTTGGGCTTCAGGCCAGTTATTTTACATTAAGAAGGTTCGTGGTCTGCACTCTTGTGGGAGGAGAGGCTGGATTCTGCCCTTCTGAGCTGGGAATTTCTGGTTAAAGGCTTATAGTGGCTGCATATTTGAACTGTTTCTTACTGAAATTGGTACACATTGTTTGCTGTAGCATAGACTAGATCCAGGCCTGCTGAATCTAGCTTTGTTTGTATGCTTGTTGTTTGTTTGCTTGTTATTTCCCTGAAAAGCTAATTCCACCTAAAATGCGGCTTTTCAGCGCTTCTGTGGATCCCTAGTGATATCTGCATTGCTTACTGTACTCATGTCCTTATTTCACTTGAAAGAAAGTTACTGTTTGTCATTTTTGCATTTAAGTTACCTGTAACACATTGCTGCTCACTAAAGCAATTATATAAGTCAGCACTAAAAAATTAAAGCACTACACCCTCACAAACTCCCCTTGAGTACCTTCTTCCCCGTTGGCCCTTTTTTTCAATTATAAAGGAATTCCCAATACTATTCTAGCATATCCAAAGGTCAGTTGTCAATCTCCTCTCTGGTCCAGCTGGTGAATCTGGGAATCTTGAGGCAATGTTACAACTGCCTCATGTACACAGACAACCCTCTCCTCCTTCCAACAAATTCCAACACATGTGAGAGATACAACCATATAGCCAAACTGGAGGCTAAGCTCTCTCAACTCAGTACTGGCGTAACCAGTCAGGAGGAGAAGGAAACCACACTCACTACAATTCCAGTCTCACATAGACCTACCACGACAGCAAACCAAACACATAAAAACACAAAAACATACTCGGAGGCTCTAAATAAAAATCTGCCTAAGCAACAGAGACCTCCAAAGCAGACACCCAAGCAACTGCTACCCCAAAACAAAACACGTGCAACACATAGCTCACAAAGCTAGTGTGCCAAACAGTCACAGCCCTTAAGGCTAAACAACACACCTGATACACTTGTAATAGGTGACTATAATCAGGCACACTGACGTCCCGCTCATCAGGGTGAACAAGGAGAAGGTCATGGTGAGCTGCCTGTCGGGCGCTAGGATCCGCCACATAACACAAGCACTCAGGTCACTACAAGGCAAGTACAAATATGACTCAGTCATTGTCCATGCTGGTGTGAATGACCTGAGACGTACCTCCCTGGACTACATGAAAAGAGACATAGAGGAGGTCTCTGAGCATGTAGCCCAGGCCAGTATGACCCTGACCTTGAGTAGCATCTTACCCTCACCAAGAATGATGCCACAATATGAAGACAAGATGATCAATTTCAACAATTGGCTTAAGTATTGGTGTCATTCAAAGGGGATCCAATGCCTGTCAGCCTGAGATGACATGCTCGACAAGCCAGGATGCTTCGCTAGGGATGGCTTGCACCTGTCACCCCTGGACTTTCGGATATTGGCAAAGGCTCTTGCTACCCCCATAGTGCCTTTTTTAGGCAAGGCTCAAAAGACAAACGCACCTCTGTAGGTATCACAAGTGATAAGAAACTAAGCGTAATGCTACTCAACGCCAGAAGTCTAAACCTCAAGATGCATGCACTCAAAACTTTCCTTAGCATGGAGACCATCGATATCTGTGCAGTAACAGAAACCTGGTTCAAGGCTCCTGAGAGCACCCCAGCACTACCAGGTTATACCTCATACCATGCTTTTTGGCCCCAAAACTTGGACCGAACCAGAAAAGGAGGGGGAGTATCAATATTTGTCAAAGATACCCACACCTCCAGGTTGGTGGCACAGCACGAAGCATCAGAGACTATCCATGTGCAACTAACAGTGGGTAAATCTGCCTTCCAGTTTATAGCCTGTTACAGACCACCCTCCTAAACCCAGGAACCCCACTCGGCCTCCCTGAGAACACTGGAAAATATAAAGGTCACTCCAAACACCATTATATTGGGCGACTTCAACTACCCAAACATAGACTGGGAGCATTACTCTAGCTCCAACACCCAGCCCAAAGGTTCCTAGAATATATAAACTCAAATGCTATGGAACAACTTGTTACCACTCCCACTAGAGGGGAAAACATACTGGACCTAATCATCACCAACATGGGGACTCTATGCTCCAGACCAGAAGTGTATCCCTCATTGGTAAGATCAGACCATAAACTAATCTCACTGGATATTCACATCCCGACCCCACCACCTGCCCAGAAAACCACAGTGAAAAATTTCTCTAAAGCAAATTTCACACTCCTCAAAACTGAGGTGGAATCCTTCAAAGCCCCCTGGCCTGTGGTAAATACAGCCCAGACCGCAGAATCCTTTATAAATGCATTCTATGAACACCTTCAGGAATGCATGGATCATGTAATCCCAAATAAAACCAAGACCCAATCCTCCAAAGGCAGACGTCCTGTCTGCTGGACCCCAGCCATAAACAAACTATACAATAGAAGGAGGAAGCTACTACATGATAGAGCAAAATCCCAAAAAGGGAAGGCATCTCTGATCAGTATTAGCAAAAAACTACGGGCACTCATAAAATCGTCTAACACCAGCTTTGAGAGAAAAATTGCACAAGACACTAAGGATAATCACAAGGCTTTCTTTAGTTATGTTAGGAACCTGGGTGGGAATTCCCAGATATGCTCAGAATTAGTCCAAAATGACAAAAAATATGCCGAACCCACAGACATTGCCAACATCCTAGCTGACAGGTTCAGCGCGAACCCCCCCCCACTAAAAGGGCAAATATCTATCCCAGCAGAGTGCTGCCCTCCTGACATCTCAGATGCTCAGGTAAGAGCCACCCTCTCCAAAGCAAAAAACACAGCATCAATGGGACAAGACGGTGTCCCGGGCTGTGTCCTACATGAACTCCAAGAAGAGCTAAACCCAAACATAAAACTACTGTTCAATCTCAGCCTTACTACAGGATATGTATCCAAAGAGTGGCGTACAGCAACAGTGGTCCCTCTCCACAAAGGTGATGCCTCAACAGATCCTGGAAACTATCGCCCCATAAGCCTGACTAGCTTGGTCTGCAAAGCTATGGAAAGGATCATCATGGACCTCATAAATAAAGATATTGGGGACCTACAGACACTGGATCCTACCCAGTTTGGCTTTGTTAAGGGCAGATCCTGCCTCTTAAACCTGATTGATTTCTTTGAAACAGTCACCAATGCCATTGATGAGGGGAAGGTGGTCCACACAGCCTACCTGGACCTCGCAAAAGCCTTCGATACAATACCCCACTTGGGCATTATAGATAAGCTCACCAGCTTAAATATAAACCCCTATGTCACTAGATGGGTTGCAAACTGGCTCAAGGACAGAACCCAAATGGTTAGAATTGCTGGAGCCATGTCAGACTCCAAACCAGTTACAAGTGGCATCCCACAAGGCTCAGTCCTGGGACCTCTCTTGTTCGGTATATATTTCTCGGAGGTACAGGCCAACACGGAAAGACTGTGGCTGACCAAGTTCGCAGATGACTGCAAACTGGGTGCTATAACCGACTCTCCAGCCATCACAAGCATTCTCCAAAAGGGCCTCATAGAAACAGACAACTGGTGCCAGAGCCATGGCCTCAAGCTAAATGCCAAAAAGTGTATAGTCATCCCCTTTGGCAAAAACAAAGTGTCAACAAATTACCACATAAGTGGTAATCCATTAAGTACAGAAGAAGTAATTAGGGACCTGGGGACCCAAGATGATAGCAATCTCTCATTTGACAACCACGTGGCCAAAGTGGTTAGAAAAACATTTTATATAGCCCACCTAATCATGAAGGGATTCACATCTAGATCAGGGGAGGTCATCATGCCTCTTTACTCATCTCTCATCAGGCCAATAATTGAGTACAATGCCCCTTTTGGGATGTACCTTACCAGACACCTGCAGCAACTGGAAAGACCCCAAAAGTACCTCACCAAGAGGATCAAAGGGCTCAAACAGATGCCATATGCTGCCCAGTTAAAGAAATTCCAGCTCTACTCAGTGGCATACCACCTGCTCAGAGGCGATCTGTGCCTGACGTATAAAGCCATGTCCAACCCGGAAATCAGAAAATCCAAATCCCATCGAGCTACGCACTCTAGAGACTTGAACCTCAGCACTGAAATAAATAGAACATGCTGGAGGGACAGATTCATAACCCAGAGGCTCCCTTCACTCTGGAATAAAATCCCAGTCCAGGTTAGCCAGAGTCCCTCATTGACTCTCTTCAAGAGGAATCTTGATGAGTGGATGGGAGATCATAGGTTTACCCCAGGTATCACTTCTGTGTCACTGTTAGACAGAGGCACAGTATACTAACCTCAAAAAAGGGCATAGCAAAATTAATTTAAAATGGGTGGTGAAAGCCAAACACTCTCTGGCTAGGCTTATAAATGCCCTAGGGCAGATAGCCTAGTATGAACCTATGAACCTAATGATTTGTTCACAACTAACCTATATTTATTGCTATACATCCATTACCACATCACGTCGAGGTAGGCCAGTTCCATCTGATCCGCCCACCTTGCCTCAACTGGCTGTGGCACTGGTTCCTAGTACATATAGGGCCAATATTGGTGGTGCCCCCTCTGTTCCCCCTGCACCACCAGCAGCATCGGGTGGGACCACCTCAGGGGATGAGGTCCGGATTCCCCCTGGGAGTGATGTCAGAGGGGCCGTTGTCACCCAGGCTCAACTGCAGTCATGGTGTGCAGTAGTGTTCATAGTAGCTATGAATGCCACCTGCACCAGATTGAGAACACGCTGGCAAACCTAGTGGGGCAGATTCATTCTGGCACCCAGCCTACAGCACAGCCACCCTCACAGCAATGAAGCAGCAGTGCCAAAAGTCCCATAGATGGGGGACATGAGTCATGTTGCTGCAGTCTGAAGGCATGTGTGACTAGGATTCCACAACTCCCTCCCCATCCAAGGTATTCACCCACCTCATATGTCACACATTTCCCCTGTCTGCTGTCTTGTCTGTCTTGTCTATCTGCTAATGCATCCTCTCCTACTCAACTTATCTCTCCACACATACCTATGTCCCTTCCTCAACATTCCACTCTCACCTTAAAAAAAAATGGGCACATTTCCTAACAAAATATCACCCCATACATAACTTTCTATTTCTCACATGTATTCACTGGACACCAATAATATGGTCCAATTGGCTTGACAATGTATCTATGTTGTCCTCACCTCTCTCTACAGAGTTTGACAGTCCAATTCATCTACAAAATCTGTCAAAGTGCACAGCTATTGCTGTAGAAGAAATGGATAGTTATGGGTCTTTCCTACACCCTTCATGCACATCCCTATCTGCCTTTCACTATGCTTTTCCTCCTGCTTTCCCCCATTTCACCACTTTCTTATCACACTCTTTTTCTTTTCTTTATATTTTTTAAGCAGATTTGTGCGGAGTGGCACAGTGCACCATGCCACTTTACTCAGCCAAACTTAAATGGTGCTTTAATGCTTAAATGTTTTTATTACATTGTCAGACACATCTACAAAATAAATACCTCTGCCATTTTTTGGACATGAGCCACTCATGCCTACAGCACACTGCATTAACCCGCTATGCCACAAAGATCTTAATTAAAACAGGTGTTTTCAGCAAAACACTGATTGTCACTTACAGTCATTAGGCATGTCTCACCTAAGCTCTGCGCCTTGCCACGCAAAATGAAATAAAAATAATGGGAAAAATGGGAATGTATCTTGGACTCTGGTGCAATAATACACCAGTAAACAGTCAAAGCCATAATATGGGATGTAAGTGAGGCCTGTGATAGCAGGTAAATGTGCCCTTTTATCAGAAACATGTTTAAACACACCTGCTAAGGCATCAATGGAAAAGTACATATGCTCAGCTGGGACCATTGTGCAGAAATACAGCCATTGAACTTCATGCACATACTGAGGGATACAATGTATGTCACAGCCTATATGTCTGCATATATACCTAGCAAATACACCTGCTGTAGCACTGACTTAGTAGCTCAGTCTGTTAAATGCCGTGTATGCAGTACATTTTGCCATACACAGTCCAGTTTTGTGTTGCAGTTCAATTACATTATTGTGAAGACAGCAAGTAATGACTGAGTCATGCACTCTTAATCTGCATAGGTTACTACTGATTAATGAACTGCTATCCAGTTTTGTAAATAAAAGGTGTGCAGGTATAGACACACTGTACATATCTGTATAGCCTAACTATATGTCGCCTACTACTCTGTTATTGGCACTGTTGCATAACAGATGTACCTTAATCACATGCCTCAATTGGACTGTAAAGGGTATCCTTACCCTGGCTCTGTCCTAATAACAGGGCTGCACAGCTGCCATAGTTACATGCACAGCTTGCTCTCCTCCAAAGTGTTCACACTTCCCCCTATGTGTGCTAGGCTGCAGCAGTAGCTGCAGCCTGTAGCATACACAGCTGTATGTAAAGGTAGCTGCTACAGACCTACCATACCTCCCAACCCCCTATAACAAGGGATCCGGGCACAGCCATAGTTAATGGGGGCAAAGGCCCAGAGACAGGCACATGTTTAACAGTTTGCTCCTACAAAGATAGTACATTGATAGAATAACTGCTATTGCATTAGCATGCATATTCTGATGGGTATGAAGTCTGACACTCAAAGGTGTTTCTTTCCATATTGACCTCATCCCGCAATGTCTGACAGTGAACTGTCAGATGACTACAATGTCATGGGACACTGACCACACACATGAGCCAAAACTGTGGACATGCTTCATAAATCTCTACAGTTGACAGTTATGGTACCTACCATCTGCAATGATGTAGTCTCCACATCTCAGTAATGTCCATCTTAACAACTAAGAAAGGGGGCAAGGTCTTCATGATGGCCTTATACATTGCACTGTGGTGGCATGTCATTGGCTAATGATAGTGTAATACAGCTATTTAGGCTGCAATTAACAATTCTGAGCCACAGATTGGTGCAGGGGCAATTACCTGCTAATGAGCAGCACCTTAAAATGCAAACAGCTGGTTATGGGGAACAGGTGTGTATGAGACTTAACTCACACAGTGAGTGTATTTCCAAACGATTACCAGAAGCAAAGTTCAACAAAGGAGTACCGCACTCCACCAGGTACATAATATATTCCTCCATATAACAGAATTACAGATGGGAGGATGGAGGTATTGGGAAAAAGGATTACAGCAGTAAACCTGTCTTAGATGTATGGTAATGACATGTCATTGATACTCTGCTGTCCTACACCTTCAGGCATGCCTCTCAACTGTCCCTGATTTCAATCACATTTTTGCTCTGCCCCTGTCACTCCATCCTACAATGGTCAGCTGTTGTAGGAAACCTAGTGGATTACATGCAATATACAGTGACAATAAGTTAGGGTGTACACTCCTGTAATGTCAAATGATGTACTGTAATTCACCTCCTCTCATTCTGTCACTTTTCACATAAATTGTTTCTAACATTTTAAAAGTGTCCTTGATGTACTCTGGCTAAGTCCTTGCTTCTGTTGATATTTGTCCCTATTTGGTTGAGAGCTATGACTAACATACCTGTCAACCTCTTACAGCAAGACATCAGGACAAAGCCATAATTAATGGGGGGACAAAGGTCCAAACTAAGTGACAGTGTTTAAATATTGCTTGTAGAACGTAAGGACGTGAATATAATAACATATATTACTGTAGCATAACTGTGTTCTGTAGGGTATGACTTGTGAAACTCAGATGTCTGTCTTTATTTTCTGACATCAACCATCAATGATTGGCCAACCATTTGTCAGAAATCCACGTTTGTGTGAAAATGACCGCAACTAGGAGGCAAACATCTTGACAGTCTGCAAACATCTGTATAGTTAACAGGCACGGTGCCTATAGCGAATATATACTAGAGCAGGTTTGCATTGATTTCTGTTATTTTGGCACAGTGCTGTTGCTGGACTGTCCCCATATAGTTGTTGTAATAGCACACTGCTATTTGTCTGGCAGTGGCCATATGACATATTAGTGGGAGGTTGCCTGTAGGGCCACACCACAGTAGACTGTAGGGCTGGGTGTAGGAACATACAGCAGAATCTGTCACGGCACACAGGGACATACCCCAGTATTTCTACTGTCTTGGTGGTATCCACATGTGTAGTGTGTTACTAGACTGTGGAGTATGATGTGTGAAGGAGCAGTGGATAGTGCAGGCCATTATGGGCATGCTGGATCTGTACATAGTGAACATCCACGTACCTGGTCCTATAATGTGTTCCCCTTTTGTTGTCCTTCAGGAAACATGTACCACAGAAGACACCCCCCTTCTCAAATATGGAGAATGACATAATACTGCAATGGAGGGTTAAGATTTATGGTCAGTTGTGCACACACACTCAGAATGTCAGCATTATAGCCATTATCACAGCAGCTACTGCACATGTGGATATATGCATATATTACCTTGTAGTCCTGCAACATTTGTTAGTGCTAACAATGCCTCTCTCTCACCTTTTCATAGGTCCTTCAGGTGAGGCCCAAGTCCATGGTCGTGTACCTGGTAAGTGTGATACTGTTGTTTTATGGATTATATATACCCTATAAAAGTTAAGGGCTGCCATATTGCCCTATGTACAACTGTTATGTTTTGCCAGAGTAGAATATCTGTATGTTCCATTCTGGCACAGTTAACTACAGTTCATAGACTAGGTAATCACGGGTGTGTATTTGAATGAACATTAACACCTTTGCACTGATAGTTATGAGTGACTACACAGCCTGGTATACATGAGGCAATTACTCCAAGATGCTTGTTCAAACACAAAAAGGGAAGATACATACCTGAGGCAATGATACTAGTACTGGCACATCATTCTCAAGATAGGTGAACTGGGTTTTCTGTGTAGTTCTAACACATATACTGTCATATTGTATATCTTACAGGTGTATTGTACTGGCAACTTTAACTGTATGTAACTGAAGTGCATGTTATAAAGGGGTTGAATTGTCTGTGTATGTTGCTGTGAGGTTTTCTGTTGTGCATGGGAGTGGAGATGAGAAGATGTGGGACTGGTAATGCAATTGTGGATCCTCATCTGTATGAGTCTGTGTGGATTACCATACATAATAGTGCAGGTAGTAATGTACTGCTTTTGTCTTGCCTCTCACAGGTGAATGGGGGGTTGGAGTCTGCCCCCCTTAAAACCTGATGTCTGTGTCTGATCAGACTCTGATGATAATGGTGACCATAGTGAAGCACAGGTGGGGTTGTTGGGGGCTGAATCTGTCCCAGAGGTTGACATCCTTCTTCTGCACCCATTGTCACCACATATAGTCAGTATGCCTACACATACCCAGTCCCCAGAGGCCACAGATATTGGACAGTTAGAGGGTGGTGACAGTGAATAGGACAATGTGACAACTATGGCATCAGTGAGTGTAGACACTGGCCATAGCCAGAGAGCTGGCGAGGTCTCACACAGGTGGATTGACAGGGGCGCTCATAGGAGGACTGCCACCTATCTACTATCTCTTGCAGGTGTCATACGGGTCAGTTTGTGCAACTTTGGGCCATTATGAAGGTACAGGCCCATTCTGAATGCAACGCCAGACGGATGCTTAGGGTTATGGCTACAGCACAGTCTGACATCCATGACTGCCTCTACCGCACTAGAGACACTCTGGATCTAATCACTGATGCAGTGGATAGATGGGCTGCGACAGTGGCTGTCAGGACTGCACATTGTCTGTGCTGGAACATCTGGTTGGAGATGTGCATTGGACATGTGGACATAGATCAGCAGCACCATCTGCTGAGAGTCCCTTGTGGCCATGCATAGTCACACTCCCGTAGTGACAGTACCTCCAGTGCTACAGAGTGAAGTGTGCTAGGCCATGGACACATGGTTCTGGGCAGTCCCATGGGGGACATATTCTCAGCAGACAGCAGTTACTGTCAGCTACTAGCACCACATCTGACCTTGGGCATGTGGGTGTCAGTGCTACTCCTGCCAAAGCTAGTTCCTGTGTTTGTGACCAAAGATGGTGAACTGTCCACACTACCATGCGTGGTCCACAGCTGTCTAACATAAACATGTACAGGGCTAGCACTAGGCTTGAATGTGTACATGCACACAGTCAACCACTGCCACATGCAGGTCATCAACAGACATACACAGCACCTTTCCATGGCCCATCTAACCCCCACCTCTACATAACTCATACACATGCTGTCAACTGTTTTGCACAGCCTATGCCTCTGGCACCCCCACACCACACCCTGTGCATCTGATGATACCTGTGCCATATCCCTGCCTTCCATGCCATTGATGCTGGGAAATGCAACTATGTGTCTGATGCACAGCGTGACTATATTACTTGACATGTACTTGTGTAGTGCAGTATTACTTTGCCATAGCACTTGTTGTGGGCCACAACAGGTACTGTATGCTGGCATGTGTCATGACTACACATCAAACTTTGTGTATCTTTGTTGCATGATGTTGGACTGGCAGTAGTATTACAGAATGACAGGTGTGTCATGGACCTGTGTATGTTTCTATTCCAGGATTCTGAGGGGATAAACTTTGGGCACATGGTGGCAATACAGCGGTGGGGAATGGCATGGCAGCACAGCAGAAATATGACATCAGCAATGTATGCCAGTATACGTGCATGGCTCCCTAGGTGCATGTGTGCAGAACAGTGTATCAGGGACAATGGGGGCAGTCAGCGTAATCATCCATTCATACTTTGTGATAAGGTCTGTTACCCTTCATACATGTCACCTGGGTTTTCTGAACTTAAGAATCTAGAAGGTGTGGTGATGGAATTGACATATCTACAAATATCCTGTGTCTGGGTCAGACAGGTGGCAGACATCAGTTATGATTATGTGGATGAGGGGACTTTAGGGCCAGTAGCTAGGCCCATAAAATGCATAACCATTGCATGGAGACAGCCCATATGTGCATGTCCGTAGTGCTGCAAGGGGATATATTTATGCACACAGGGTCGCACACACAAAGTTAGGTTATGTGAGATTAGAACCCTTACCTATCTGCTGATACATACTATAGCTCACAGTAATTATCGCATGTGCCACAGAGTTTATCTGATGTTAGACTGACAACCAGTGCTTTTATGGGGGATGACATCAGCAGGCCTTGTAGAGGAGGGCAATTTACAGGCTAGCAGCTAGTCACAGGCCCATAAAATGCATAACCATTGCATGGAGATAGCCCATATAGGCATGTCTGTAGAGCTGCAAGGGGATATATTTATAAACACACACACACACACACACACACACACACACACACACACAGTTGGCTGATGTGAGATTAGAACCCCTACCTCTCTACTATTATACACTATAGCTCACAGTACTTATCGCACATGCCACAGGTTACATCTGTTGCATATGTGATTGTAGGCACAGTACTTGTGCAGTACACAAAGTAGCTTTGTTTTAGATAGACAGCATGTGTGGCCTGCAGAGTGATATTGCATGGTCTTGTTATTGTATCTCGTGTCGTAGGACTGGGATACCTGTTAATATCCCTGCTATGTGTGTAGAGTTACCACCATTATGGCCATATGTGGCCGGTTGTAGTTAGATAGGCAAACATGTGGCCAGGGACAATATAGCCTGTCAAAGGCATCCATTGAAACCATTGTACATTACACCATCTGCTCACCTGTGTCTGCCTGCATGGTGACATTATGCAGGTACAGGGGTCTGTGGGTGAGTGGATTATGTACTGTTGAGGCCTTGGTCTGGTTCTTTTGGACAACTGTTGTGGCATGTGAGTGCAGATAACCTCAGCATTCTGACGATATGTGGGAACATTCTTACATCACACACACACACACACACACACACACACATATATATATATATATATATATATATATAAATGTGTATAACCAGAGATGTCTCTTTAAATGTTGCTGTGTGTGTACATTATGTATATGTGTTATGTAGATATATGTGGAGAGTCTATGTATCATTTTAATTTATATAACTATTTGGGGTACATACTGACAGACCATTAATCATGTGAGAGGGAGATAGGGACAGACAGATGTGTATACTTAGCTGTCTGTATGTACAGACACATTTCCACATAGCAGGTCTTTATAATGAAGAGGCAACAGACTTGTGCTCAAGTTAGTAAGTGTAGGAGCATGCCCAGTGAGACTGTCAACACATACATGCTGATTCCAGGCCAGAGCTACTTGTACTCCATCTGGGACTTTGTGTACTGCAGACATTGGCTGCTGCACCTGTTTTCACAGTACAGCTCTTCCCTGATATTTTCCACAGCATTCCCTGGCTGTGTGCTGTACTTAATATGTGACTGTTTTTGCAGAATGCCCTGCATTTCACCCCATATGCCTGGTCTGTTCCTCATACATTTGTGCTGTTCTGGTAAAATGTTGTGTAATACGATCAATGAATTGTACTAAGTACTGACACATTTAAGTGATGGCCTTTACATCCTGCAGCTATTCTGTTCTGTTGCAACCTGCTGTTATACTAGTCACCTTCTAGGTTACTCATAGCATCTGTAATGTCTGTCTGTAGTTTTGGCCATTTGTCCCCTCATTCTATCTGACTTTGTCCAGCTTTCTTGCAGTAACAGATTGAGCGGTATGAGAGTCTGTGGGAATACCACCATAATAGTACTTCACATGCAAAAGATGTGGATGCTGCCAGATTCAAACCAACACCATCACCCATGCTACCATCCCTAGCCCAGTGAGCCAAACCAGCCACCAGACAAAGAGGTGTCATTCCTCACACAATCAACAACATGCAGGCATACATTGTCACCTCTGCGTTACGTGAAACATACAACGTATGGCCAGGTTCTATGTCACAGCCCTGGAATTGGCTGGTCTGCTGATATTTCAGCTGATACAGCAATCACATGGAAACACTGATGCATTGGGGGTGAGGGATGATCAGCCCATGCTCTGCTGGCATAGGCAGTTATGCAACTGTCATGTGACCCCACTGTTTGCTATCTCCCTTGAATAATGTAGTGGATTTTCCAGCCATGTCACCTAATGAATATTATGGAGCACATATGATTAGACAGAGTACCTGTTGTCCCAAGTGGCTGTTAGATCTCTCCAAGTAGCCCAGTAGCCCACTATATTCCTTTGAAAACATGCAGCAGGTCCATCCATGTGCTATCATATTCTAGTACCCCTTATAAGTGGTGTATAGGTGAGTGGCTTACCTTGCGAATGCAGCAGTTGATAGATCTATAGTTCAGGGCTGACTCTGTCTGATGCATGCAGTACACAGCCAATACATGATTAGGTACAGGTTGTGTGGGCTGACTGGCATCCTTTTTACTATATGTATGTGGGTCGGAGTAAGATGTCAGTCCCTAGGGCCCTAGGTTGTTAGTGCATGTGCTAGGTGTTATCTCATGGTCAAAGCCAGGGCATACTGGGCATGCCTATGTCTGCCTAAAGGGATCTTCTCAGGGGATTACTCCTCTGAGTCCCCCTGTGGGTGTGGTTCTGGTGACTTAGGCACTGGTGGGTGGCTGTGTATCCCCTCCCTTTGCTGATTCTGCTGCAGCTGTTCCCGCAGGATCACATTGTGTAGCATGGCACATATTGTGAACATCTGTGCAAATGTGGCTGAAGAATACTGCAGGACTCTATCAGATATATTGAGGCACTAAAGCCATGACTTCAGCAGCCCAAACACACACTCTATGATGTTCCTAGTTTGTGCGTGTACCTCATTATGGCATTCTTCGGTGGGTGTATGTGCATTCCTGATGGGTGTCATCATCCACATTTCCAGTGCGTAGCCAGCATCCCCCAGTAAATGGCCATGCAAGATGTCCACCCTAGCAAACATCTGGTACAGCTGTGGTGCATGCCAGATTAGAGAGTTGTAATAACTGCCAGGTCTGACAGCACACACATTCATGATAATGCCCTGAGCATTGCACACAACCTGGCAATTGATGGAGTGATTCCCCTTGCCATTGACATAGATTCTACCCTCCTCTCTGGGTGGTGCCTTGATGTGTACATGAATGCAATATATGGCAACCAGTACCTCAGGGTAGTGTACTACATGGTAGAAGTGTTGCATACTGCTGGCCCTCTCCACAGGGGTATGGGGAAAATAAATTTACTCACTGGCATGTGGTAGGATGGCATCCAGGATCTGGTGGAGCACCCTGGATGCTGATGCCTGCGAGACCCCCATCATGTCCCCAGTTGGTCTTTGGAAAGTACCTGTAGCTATTACCCTAAGAGCTACACATACCTTTGTTTCCACTGGGATGGGTTCCCCTTTGTTGGCTCTAGGTCTGAGTTGGAGGTGGCAGAGCACAGTAAATTCTTGTAGTATGTCCCTGTCCACCCTGTAGCACTCTACAATCTCCAGCTCATGTAGCTCCTGGAAGGTTGCCCTGGACCTGAACACTCTTCTTCTTCTCAGTCTAGGACTATTGTCAGAAGGAGCAGGAGCAGCAGCAGGACTGACCTCAGCATCCAGCACATACACATGCAGCAGACCTGCAGCAACCCCTAGCATTCCTTCAGTTAATAATCCCAAGTTTGTACTCCACTGGTGCAGAGTATGGGGATGAAATCAGATTTTAGGGTGTATGCAATCTTTGTAGTGCTCTGCTGTAAATGCAACATGTGTGATTTGCTTCCTGTGATACATTCCACCTGCCAAGTACATCATTAAGGACTGTTAATGGCCCTAGTTTAAGTGAAACAGGGATTATCAGTAATTAATATACCACTGCCAATTTTTTTTTGTACAGCCTTCATCACTCAGCACTGTGGTGCACCATGCAAACATGTGCCACGAAGGTAAACAATGCTCAGCAACATTGCACACATCTCCATGAAAGGTCACACTCCGCATGGTGGAGCACCATGCAAACATGCTCAAACATGATGAATCACATGCCCCAAAGGTAAACAAAGCTTAGCAGGCATTATGCACACCCACCTGCTCAGCTCAGTGGCACACCATGCAAACAGGCACCACTGAGCTCCAATGAGCTCACAAGTCCTCACACCCCCCCCCCCCGATGTCAGCTACCTCTTCTCTGGACACCAAAATGGTTCTGTGCCTATACGGATGGGACCTGTGGATACGAATACCCATTTGTGTTATTCAATAAACCCAGCTCATTTGCATAGATAGCCATGTACACAACCTGGAAACTACACGGTTCCAGGCCCTAACTCCTTAGCAAAAGCACCATTCCACCATTGTAGATACTCCATGCAGGACCCTATAATACATGACTGTCACATCGTAATAAATTTGTTTTTTACACTTTTTTTATTTTATTTATTTATTTTTTTATAAGAGCATGCTTGCACACTGCAGAGCACCTTGCAAATATACCCATATCATTAAAAAAATAAAATTAATTTACATTATTTCCCATATGGTTTTGGACACACGGTGGATAGTATTGCTCATATCTATGTCTGCTATGCTATTCCTGTCCATCTAACATTTACAGCCCCTGATGACTGTTTAAAATCCTGTTCACAGAATTGTTCTGTGTACATTACAGACACCAGCACAGGCTCTACAAGGCTGCCTATCTGCTTTCTGGATCACTTTACCTCCCTCATTTGCATGAAAATCACCTGCTTATGAGGTGATTTGCATGCCACAGATACTTCTGTGTTGGTGCGTGAGTGCCATCCAGCTCTGTTTACTGGATCGCAAATTGCTTACTTTCATGTAAGCAGCGTGCCACGATGCCTACATGGAAAAAATTTCTGTGTAGGCTTTATTAAATTCCCCCCATTATTATAAGTTTCTTGGAATTGAGTTTTAACTGTGGCTCTGGTACCAGTTATTATTCTGTGTCAAGCTTTCTTGGAGGACATTTGTGTCTTTGGGGGACTCTATGACTGTACCTGGTTTGCAATCACCTGTGAACTTGACCAGTCAGAGACCTTTAACATTAGTCTTGACTTCACTGAAGTAGATGCCAAAAAGGAACAGCCCCAGTACCGAGCCCCAAGAGACTGCACTAGTGGCTGGTCTTTTTGAGGAAGTAGCTTCCTCTATCCTGACTTCTTGGGTTCTGTCTGTGAGACAGCTGGCTATTCAGTGGGAGACATAGGGTTTATACCTAATTTTGTGAGCTTGTCTACAATGCCTGAGTGTGGCATTCTGTCACATGCTTTGGCCAGGTTGATGAAGGCAGTATGCACAGTTTTGCCCTTGTCCATTGCTTTCACAAGCTTCTTGAAAAAGTGCACAGGGCTGAGTAGGCATGCCTTGCAATCACATTGTATTGAATCCAAAGTCTTATGGTTTCCTGTGTCATTATTTATCAAATCCATGATAACTGTTTCAGTGGCTTTACATATGACATTACAAAGACATCCATCTGGAGTGATTCTCCCCAGGCCTTCGCTGAAAATTGGATCATTCCCAATCACACTTTCCCAGTAAACAATGCTAAATAAAATAATAAATAAATAAATATGAGACTAGTCAGGCTTATGGGTCTGTAGTTTCTTGGGTCCATGGGTGGCCCACCTTTGTACAGTGGGATAACAGCTGCAGTGCCCATTCATTTAGCACAAAGCTTGTTTGGAGGCTACTGTTAAATAGTGGTTATAGTGCAATAGATAGGTCATGTTTCATGCTATTAAGGAGGCATCCTGGGATATTATTAGGGAACATTGATGCAGTGTTGTTGGCCTTTGGAGATTCCATTGAGGACATATTCTCTATTCACAGCTGAGGGAGCTATGGATGATGGCATTTCTTGAGAAGTCCCTAAAGGACAAAACAGAGCAGAATTGTAGCTAATTTATTGGCTGGTAGATTTGCTAAATTCTACAGCTCATATAGATGGCTCCATTTACAATTAGTTTAGAACAGCTTTGTGAGTGTCCATGGCCTGGGAGGCTACATTTATCACAAATTTGGCTTTGGTAGACTCAGTTAGTCCCCTTAGGTGCTTACATTGTTTAATAAGGGAATTCATACCTTGCTGGATATTGCACACCCTGTTTCTGGCATTAATTTTCTTCTTTTGTTATATAACCTATAGATGATGGGATTCCACCAGGGTGGCTTGTTTTTCTGAATTTGCCCTATGATTATTTCAGGTAGGTACAGCTACCTCAATGCAGCTGTATACATGATTGTAAATGTTTTTTTGTTAACAGCACCACATATACAAACGTGTTTCCCAGGTTGGGCAGGGGAGGACTTGACATTTGCCAGGGTGCCATCTTAGTAGGATGATTAATTCCTAAAAGTTCCAGGTTTACCTGGTATCACAGGTTTTATTTTTATTTTTAATGTGACAGCTTTATGGTCTGACATGACCAATGAGAAATTTACAGATTGTAACATTCCCAAATGTTGGTAAGGACTTGGTGAAGGGGTGTAAAAATCTAGCTGGCATTTATGTTGACAATGTCCAGGAATTTTTGGGCCTGCATGTTTGGGGTTGTGTGTGATTCTCAGTTTATAGTGGGGTAGATGAATTGCTAATGGGCATGGTGTTAGGCTGAATGGATACAGAGTGTAGTTCATTTAAGAAAGTGGTGTGGGTTTCCTGGGTCATAGAGGTGGACCTATATTTCACAAGGATATGGTATGGGACTTTGCTCATGCTAAGTTGCACATGGAGAAGCTCAAGTGCATCATACTGCTTGACCAGCCTTGAGGTGTGTTTGTGATGTAAATTGAGACACCTTTACTTTTTCTCCCTACTTATGCAGTAGCTGGTCTTAATGTGTGGAAGTCATTACAGCCCTGCACTTCCAGATGCTCTATACAGCTTTTAACTATGTCTCAGTAACTACACAGACATACATTCTCCAGGATGAGAAGAGCTTTCATGGAGTGGAGGTTTTTTGTTTAGACTCCTGGCATTGAACATTAGCACCTTCAGATTATTCTGGGTTGATTTAGCTACATTGGATGGTTTATCAGGATGGCAATGCCTGAAAAAGACACTATGGGGATGAACAAAGTTTTAGTCAAAATTCAAAAGCCTGGAAGGGACAGGTGCAGACCATTCCTGGTGAAGTGTGTGGTCTGTCAACCAGGATGACAAATATTGTACACCCTTTGACTGACACCAAATACTAAGCCAATTATTAAAGTCAATTATCTTCTATTTTCATTTTAGTGGTATCCTTGGAGATGATAGAATGCTGCTTAATGCTAGGCTCATACTGGCCTGGGACACATAGTCTGAGAGCTCCACATCTCTCTCTTCATATAGTCCAGGGAGGTATGTCTCAGGTCATTTACACCCACATGGACTATGACTGAGTCATACTGGTACTTGTGGTTCAACCACGTACGTGCATGCACGATCTGCTGGATCCTGGACCATGATAGCCAGCTGCCAGTGACCCTCTTCTTGCTTAGCCTGGTGAGTGAGATATCGATGTGCCTCACAATGCAGTCTCCTATGACCAAAGTATTGGACTGAGTGTTACTCTGCCTTATGGGCTTAGAAGGTAAAACAATATGAGCTGAGGCTGAATGTGCTGTAGTGGGTGTTGCTTTGGTAGTTTGTTTTTGATATTGCTGAGGATATATATTGTAATTACTGCATCTGGGGAGCCTTTGAGATTTGGGTAGATAATGTTTAAGTGCCACAGCACATGTGGGAAAACATGTTTGACCTGTAGTGTATGTATATGGGGTTGTGTCTCTGACAATCTGCTTGGTATTTGTAGTGATGTAAGAGCCTTGCCACCAGTGATGGTGTATAACTATATCTCTCACATACAGTATCAGATTGTCTGAGAATTAGGTGATTGTCAGAAAGCATAAGACAATTTCTACGTTGTCTCAGGATGCCCATTTCAACCAATCTGGCTACAGAAACAGTAGGAAATTGCAGATCAATGGATTCAGGTATTTGTACAGCAGGCTACACATGTTAGCTAAAGTGATACTTGAGTAAGGCTACAGTCAATGACAAAAACATTATTGGTTCTATGCCCTTCTGTGTAGTCACTGTAAGGGAGTAATAGAGGAGTTTACAACTAGTTTGTTGGGCACTATTTGAGTAAGAAGTATAATTGAATTTAATCCTGCAGAGCAATTCTCTCAGAGCAAACCTGGTGCTCCTCAAGCAACTACATACTCAGAACTGTTAGGGGGAGCTTTATAGAGAAACTGAGATTGTAAGAACTTGTGTTTATACAGGGTACTGCTGACAGCAGCTGCATGATGAGCAGCACTGGGCAAGTGCAATTACTTTATACAAGCAGAGAGAGACAGAGAGAGAGACAGCATACATGCAAAATAGCCCACTGGCCCATCACAACAAGCACACTCTTAAGATTTCCTCACCGATTCTCAGCACAGAAGAGATCAGATTAATCTCTACTTCCGCTAGACAGTAGAAATAACTTCTGGAATATCAATCCACTAAAAAGACAACTGAAGTGCAATAAATAACCAAGCTGATCCCAACAGGAAACAGAAGCAATCAGAAGTGCAGAACTCAACAGCTGACTACAGTGGCAAAAACAATAGTACTTTAAAGTAGATAAAAGTGTGAACACTCTGTAACTAATGCACAAATATAACAGCAGCACTTGTACATTTCAAGACAAAGTGCAAAACAGCTTAGTGGAATACTTATCTAGCAGTGGGTGGATCTGGATTCATGGTCAGTTTTGAGACAAATTAATGTAAAAATGTAGAAAGCAGCTACTATTGTAGTAACTAGGCTTTGCATTTGGGAAAAGGCCATGTGATGAGGGATTGTGCTCACCTTAACTTCCTCATGGGTAAAGGAGGTAGCATAACTAGATATGTATTCTTAAGAGCATATTAACAGCTTCCAGGTGAACTATTTTTAGTTCCTTCTAACAAGTAATATATTATGTTCTTACATTCACTGCTGGAGTATTCTAACATATGGGATTCCCTGTCATGAAAGCCTGACATCCAGCCAGTCTACCAAAGAGTCCTATTGCTTTAAAGGTATGCCAAACGTCACCCAAATGTTCCTTGTGTAATACAGGGCATAAAGGTGACATTGAGCTTACCAAAAATAGAACTTCTTTGCTGCCAGTCTGAATGTATCTTTTCACAATCTGTTTATCTGCATCTGTTTTCTGCCAGTTGATTGCATTTTTGTTCTCTAGCGACTACCTACACCTGTTTGCTAATCTTTGCAGATAAGTGCCCCACTGGGGATTTTGTTCCTTGTTTTTTGTGTTCCTTGGAGTTCATGTCATCCAGGAAGGGTAAATGTGTATGTGGGAGATATATTCCCAATACAGACCACCATGATGTGTCTTTTTTGCCTAGGAGATTCTTATGACCATACATCTTGTTCTATTTGCCAGGCATTTGTTCTGAAAAAACATCACATTAGACTTTCTTCCCTTTCCTTGTATCTTGAGAACCAGTGTCTTAAGCTTCTCACTAAAGATACAAGGGATAGACTCTCCTTCCCCAAGGGTCAGCAGTTAGGGAAGAAGGAGGTGAAAAAGGTATGACCAAAATCTTCTGCTGTCTAGCCTCTGCCAGGTGTTTCTCCTGAGGTTGTTACAAGCTTGGAAACTTGCCTAGCTGTGTTGCTGGATTTCTCTGTTACAACCATGTTGGAGGCAGGTGAGGAGCCAGCTGGCAACGTGTCCAAAGAAGCTTTGCAGGTGTCCATCTTGGATGTTCAGGGGAACCATAGTTGATTTTATCCAAGAGGCCTAGTGGAGTTCCTCAGCTTTTATTTGGGGAAGACGTTTCTACCTCTGTTCTTGACTGTCATCCTGGGTCTGAGCCTTCTCACCTTTTTGGAGGGAATGTTCCCTTAAAAAAGAAAAAAAAATAAACATGTTTCTTCTGCTCCTAGGGATCCACAAAGTGAGAGGCAGGCTTTTACTCAGGGGTTATTTACTGCCTTAATGTCCTTAAAGCCTCCTCAAGGGGTTTCAGTTCCTGCTCCTCCTTGGTTCTCTACTCTTGTTAAAAGGCCTAGAGAACAGGATTCTTCTGAGGATGAGTCAGACGCTGCTGATGAATCCCAGACTTATTCTAATCAAATTCCTTCTCCTTTGGACTATGGGTCAGAGGTGGAGGAATCATTTAGTCCTGATGTTGCTTTTAAGGAAATTTCCTTTGGAGACACACTGTCTAGGGTGATGGAATTTTTTTTTTTTAAGTTGGATTGTGCTCAGGTCTCTGATATTCATAGGAGGTACTATGAGTTGCTGCAGTTGGAATCTCCTAAACCTATGACTGTTCCTCCTGTTTTGGCTGTTTTTCTGGATACTTTTTCCAAAGCCTCTCATGCACCTGATTCTTTCCCATTTGATCCCAAGAAGCCTGATATGTTTTACAGGGTGCCTGAGGATTGTTATTTTTTATATAAATGTCCTGCTACTGACCCTTCTGTACTGTCTGTAGCCTCTGATGAGCCAACTCATCTGCTTCCTTCACCAAAGTTATTGCCTTCTGACAAGCATAGGAGAACTATGGAAAGGCTGGGTAAAAATGTTTACACTTCTTCTAACCTAGTTTTATGGCCGTTAATTATCAGACACACATGTCTAGGTATGTGTTGGCTCTTCTTTCTCAGGCCCAGCAACTTATTTCTGACTTTCAAGACTCTGAGGGCAAAACTTCTGTTATTTCCTTGCTAGGGACTTCCTCTCAAGTCATTCATCACTCTATTAAACATAGCTATGATGTGGCAGATGCCTCTCCTAGGGCTGTTGCTTTTGGTTCAGTTATGAGGAGGTATTCTTGGCTTAGGCTTCAACCTCTACCTGATGATATTAAAGCTAAGTTGATGGATCCTTCTCTGGATTCTAAACTTCTGTTTGGGGAAGCTGCTGTTGGTTTGTTAGTCCTTCAGGATAAGTTTAAGGCCTTACAGTAGTTTAAACATGTTTTTGTTTCTCATGTGCCTAAATTTCAGAGAAACTACCTGGCTAAGCCTGCCTTTGTTTCCAGGCAACCCTGCCCTTGTACTAATGGTAAGAAGAGTGGCAAACGGGCTCCTCCTGCTAAGGTTACTCAGTTTTCAGAGACTCCAAAGCCTTCCTTTCTGGACAGACCAGGCACTGTATGACTGTGCATCTCTTTTTTCAAGTCACATTCCTTTTTCTCTCTTTGCTTTTCTCTTTTTCTTCCTGTTTGGCTTCAGATCACTCAGGATTTTTGGGTTATGTTGATTATTTGTCAGGGGTACTTCATGGTGTGGAAATCTCATATTCCTTTTATGGACATTCCTCAGCCTCCTCAGGAACAACTTCCCTTTTTACCAGAGTTTCTTCAAAATCACTTGACTCAATGTACTATTCAATAGGTGCCTGTTTCCCAAAGGGGGAAAGAGTTCTACTCCAGGCTGTTTCTAGTGCCCAGAAAAGAAGGCACTTGGAGACATATTCTAGACTTCTCTCATCTCAACACTTTTCTAAAAGTGCCTTTCTTTTGGATGTAATCCCTTCAGTTTCTGTTTCCTCTCTAACTCCCTCAGAACTATATGGTGTCTTTGTATCTTAGGATGCTTATCTCCATTTTCCAATCCATCCTCTTTTCAGGAAGTTTTTGCATTTCTCTGTTACTTCCTGGCATTTTCAGTTGTCATCTTTGCCCGTTGGCCTTTCTACTGCCCCAAGGGTGTTTACCAAATGCCTTGCTCCTGTGATTGCTTTTTGCAGGCTTCAAGGGATCCAAGTATTTCTTTATTTGGATGACATGTTGATTCATGCGTCCTCTCTAGAGACCCTTTTGCAAAATCTTAATTTTGCCATTTCCCTTCTTCAGACCCTGCGGTTCACTAAAAATTTCAAAAAAGTCTTCTCTGACTCCTTCTTAGAATCATGATTTTCTGCATTGCAGGATTCAGATGGTGCCAATGCTTGCATCCCTGCCTCTTCAAAAGACGTTAACTCTTATTTCTTTCTCTCTTTCACACTCTTCTTCCTCTGACTTCCTTTGCTAACAGGGAGTTTCTGAGAGCTCTGGGTTTCATGGCATCCAACATTCCAATGCTCTCTCTGGTCAAACTGTACATGAGAAAGCACCAGTGTTTTTTGAAGTCAGTGTGGCTTCAACATGCACATCCTTTTGACTTTATAATTCCTCTTCTGCCTTGTCTCAAACAGAAACTTCACTGGTGGATTCAGCAGTTGTCTGTGAATCCAGGGATCCCTTTTCATCCTCCTCTTCCCTCTCAAGAATTGTTCACAGATACTTCAGACATGAGATGGGGGGCAACATTTGGCTCCCTAAAGGTACATGGGGTGTGGTCGCTTTGTCAGCAGAAGGAGTGCATTATTGTCAAAGAGATGAGAGCTCTTCTGCTGGCTCTTCAAGCCTTTCAGTCTCTTTTTTTTTCCAGGGTCTCTCAAGGTTTTCACAGACAATACCACAGTGATGTGATACATCAGCAAACAGGGAGGAATGCGATCTTATCTTCTTTATCAGTTGGCACTTCTGGTATGAGATCTTGCTGTCAAATGTCTAGTGACTCTTCAGGCAGTTTATATCCCTTCCAGTCAGAACACTGTGGCAGACACTCTGAGCAGGTCCTTAACTCAATTCCACAAATGGATGCTTCATAGGGATGTGTTTCTGGATATTATCCAACAGTGGGATACTCCTCAAGTGCATATTTTTTGCCTCCCACCTAACAGACAATTTTTCTCTTTTTTGTGCCAGAGTCTTGGGTCCTCTGGAATGGAAGGTGGACGCCCTTTTATTTTCTTGGATGGAGATATTTCTTTATGCATTCCCTCCCCTTCCTCTCATTCTGAAAGTCCTGTTCAAAATTCAACAGGGTGCTACCAAAATCTTGCTGGTTCCTCCCTTGTGTTCACAACGGCATTGGTTCCCTTTTCTTTTGCATCTAGCCAGGGACACTCATCACAAGTTACCTCACTGGGTGGATCTAATCACACAAGACAAAGGATGGCCACCTGTCCACGTTTCAACTGACACTGTGGGTGATAGGATTTTGATTCCTCATAGACACCTTTTTTCTGAGGATGTGCTGCAAGTCCTGCAGGAGGTCAGGAAACCTACTACTAAGAAATCCTACTTATTCAAATGGAAGATGTTTTCTTTCTGATGTCTCTCTCATAACCTGTACTCACTTACTGTGGATGTTCTTTTGGTTCTCTCTTATTTGTGTGAGTCGCTCAATGCTAGTTTTGCCTAGTCTTATATTAAGGCCCACCTATCAGCTAGATCTGCTTGTCTGCCCTTTTCTCTTCCTTTAGCTACTAGATTTGATGTGAAACAATTTCTTAAAGGAATCTTTAATATTAGACTTCCCAGAAAACCTATTCATCCCCCCTGGTATCTTAATTTTGTTTTGGAGAAGTTGACTCAGGCTCCTTTTGAGCCTGTTACTTCAGCTTCCTTGCAACATTGTTCCTGGATGACTGTTCTTTTGTTAGCTCTTACTTCTGCCAGATGAGTGTCTGAGTTTCAGCCCCTTATGGCTTGTCCTCCTATTTGATTTTTCATGAGGACAGAGTGCCTTGTGCACTAACCCTTCTTTTATGCCAAAGGTGGTTAATGAGCTATCACTTAATCACTCTGTTAATCTGCCTACTTTTTCCCCTCTCCACAAACTGACAAGGAGAGGGTGTTGCATACTTTGGACATGCATAAGCAACTTAAGGTTTATTTAGATTTGACTAATGCTATTAGAAAATGTGATCAGTTGTTTGTTTCTTTTCATCCTAGATCTTTGGAACTTGCTGTATCCAAGCAAACTATTTCTTCTTGGATTTCTAAGGCTATTTTCTTTTGTTACACTTTTCATGACTAGAGCCTTCCTTCTTCAATTGAGGCTCATTCTACTTGAGATGAGGTTTCTTCTGGTGCTTTTTTCAAAGGATTAGATGCTAATTCTATTCTTGAAGCAGCTACCTGGACTTCTGTGCATAACTCTGCCAAGCACTACAAGTTGGATGGTATCTCTAGAGCTAGGGCTTGTTTTGCTAGCTCAGTTCTTCATGTTTTTTAGGGGACTCTTCTGCTCCTTCCCCTCCTAAGTTTCTGTTTGAGCTTTGACACTATCCCATATGTTAGAATACTGCAGCAGTGAATGTAAAGGCATAGTACAGTTGTGTGAAATCTTACCATAACCGTGATGTCCTTGCCTTCACTGCTGCAATATTTGCTCCCTCAGTTCATCCCCCTATTTATTTGCCTTCCTAGATGTACAGGCTATCTCTTGGGTGTCTTGGACAGGTATTCCTCCTGGGGCAATCAGTTCTGTTTTTGGTAGGCCTGAATGTCACCTTTGTGCCCTACATTACACAAGGAGGTTCTGGGTGATGTTCGGCATACCTTTAAAGCAAAAGGAGTCTTTTGTAGACTGGCCGGGCGATGGACATTGGGCTTCCATGACAGGGAATACCATATGTTAGTTTATGTGTTAGTATACTGCAGCAGTGAAGGCAAGGACATCTACCATTATGACAAGATTTTTACACAACTGTACTTTTCCTAACAGATGTCTGTCAACATCATTGGTGTGCATTTAGGATCCCACTGTAGTGCTGCACTGTCAGTTATAAGTTGTAAACCTAACCCAGTTCCCAGAGGCTGTTCTTATAAGCTATTTATTTATTTATCTGTTTTTGTTTGCTAAATAGGTTACAGTAGAGAGTCAATTATCTGAACTAAATGAGACCTAGGGTAGTTCGGATAATCAAACTGTTTGGATAATCAAATATATAATTGCACCAGATAGAAAACTTCTAAAATGTTTTTGATGAACATTAAACAAGAAAAATAAAACAAATTTACTTTAAGTACAAAACAGTACAGCATATTATTGTAGTACAAGCTCAAAAACCTAGCGCAGGTGAATACGTATAATGTTTACATCTTCACACTCTATGATTTGTTTCCTACCGAAAACTTTGGAAAGCTGTGTTTGGATAATTAATGTTTTGGATAATCGATGTTCAGATAATAGACTCTCTACTGTAGTTTCATTGAGTCAAAAGGTCCTATACAGGGGAGAATGGGGAAGAAACACTCTCCATTATTGTCCTCAAACTTGTTAATTTTAGAAGTCATTCATTTTAAGCAGCACATCTTTAGGATAGCTAAAGTGACTGCTGTTCTCAGAGAGCCTTCATTGACATGGGGGAAACATAATCTAAACAAAATTGCCTCAGTAGGTTAGGAGTGAATTCAAGTCTCAGGAAGTGAGTGGCAGCAATAATAGAATTGTCATTTTATGAACATGTACCTCTCATCTGTTATCCTTTCACATCATAATGCCTAAGAAATGGAGACTTTTTGGACTCACTTAAGACATTGATTCAGAAAGTCATTTGAGAAGGCTTGCATTAAAATACAAATCAGTATAGATCTGCAGACAACTGAAGATATCCAATTTATGTATAACATTTTCCTCATTGTGAGACTCAGCAGAATGACCCATAGCTATCATTGTACCTGTTTACCATATGTGAATGCAATACCATAATATTAAGCTCTAACAAAATTACATTTTTGTACCAGTCTAAATGACATTACCTACCTCAATTTC
Organism: Protopterus annectens; assembly: GCF_019279795.1. Taxonomy (NCBI): domain Eukaryota; kingdom Metazoa; phylum Chordata; order Ceratodontiformes; family Protopteridae; genus Protopterus; species Protopterus annectens. The sequence continues at coordinate 1,867,518,058 of NC_056739.1, forward strand.
ATAGAGAGCCATTAATACAGCAAAGCTGCTCAGATGATTACACCGACAGGTTACATTGCTTCCTTCATAATCTGTTTTACAGCCCACATAAGACCAAAATGCTTGTGCTGCTTTATTATTCAGAAAAGCACACCTCATTTTCTGGTTATCACCCTTCATCTAGATGCACAAGAATAATGTGTTAAAATGCATTTTATTTAACGACGAAGTAAGAATTTTACAAGAGAATACAGCAGTACAAAACAGATTTAGCTAATGCATAAATTAGTCATTTTGATATATCAGAAGGATGTATGGAAACTATTGTTTTGAAATCATGCAGAAAAATATTACTGTAATATACAACTCCAAATTAAACTGTACTATTGAAGTACCTTTGATATAATCATATTCCATTAGTCTGGTTCAAACTTGTAGCATTGTGGCCTTTTGTAAACAATACTATCAGGCAGTGATAGCAAGTTCTCACACATATTAATAAACTGTAGGTCTTTACTAATTATGTATGTTACATGTTGGTGGGGTATGCATATGACAATGCTGAAATAGCCTCTGTCTACAGCGTGCAAATATAAAGGATTCTCCTGACAATTTCCATTTGAGACAACTATAATGGGAGAAATGAGCAAATAAAATATTCATTTTCTTTCAGGCAAAATAAAGACCACTTTCCTTGATTGCTAAGTCTAAAGGGATAGAGGGTGCTCAAAACTAAACAAAAATTTTAATACTACAAAATTGAACTGTTTCATATACTTGCATAGCAGGAATACATTACTATAATCTACCTGAAATCAGCTGGATGTATAAGTGAATTTAAGTACACTTTTATCTGCTCTTTTGCATATAGTACTGTATTTAATGTATTTATTTGTGGTTTTCTCTGAATATTAACTCAACTGACATTGTGGCTGTCTCTCTACAGAGTACTTTTTCGAATTTCTGTGTAGCCATTCATAGCAGTGGGGGTAGTTTCAGCTCATCACTGAAATTCTTGCCTTATATAAGTGGTACATTTTGAGTTATTTCTGCTTTATATCAAAGCTTTGGCCGGCTGACATCTACCTAAAATCAGCTGGATGTATAAGTGAATTTAAGTACACTTTTGTTTACTCTTTTGCATGTAGTACTGTATTTAATTTATGTATTTGTGTTTGTCACTGAATATTACCTCAACTGAAGTTGTGGTTGTCTCCCTACAGAGTACTTTTTAGAATTTCTGTGTAAGCCATTGATAGCAGTGGGGGTAGTTTCAGCTCATCACTGACATTCCTGCCTTATATAAGTGGTACATTTTGAGTTATCTCTGCTTAATATCAGAGCTTTAGCCGGCTAACATCTACCTGAAATCAGCTGGACGTATAAGTGAATTTAAGTATACTTGTATCTGCTCTTTTGCATATAGTACTGTATTTAATTTATTTATTTGTATTTTTCACTGAATATTAACTCAACTCAAGTTGTGGCTATCTCTCTACAGTTAGTTCCACACCTTCCCTCCCTGTTCTTGTTTTGGTGTTAATGTTGGTGGCTTTGAAATTTCCGGCCCTCTTGTAGATTTGTATTTGGATACTCCTTCTGGGTTCATCTCATTTACTCACTCAACTGAGTACAGTGAAATCATATTCTGATTTCAGGCACTCCTACCGTGTACAAAGAGAGCATTTGGGAAGGACAACCTGTGTAGCATCTTAATCCTGTTCTGTTCCCTCCCTCAAAAAAAAAGGGGGGGGCGTGGCCAAGGATGAACACAGGATAGCAGCAGATTTCTTCAGCTCTACCAACATAACTGCACTGACAGGAAATAATTACTTTAAAATTCAACTAATGAAATAATTTTCTTTCTAAATAGATTTGGAATATCAGTTTCTTGAATAATATCTAAAAAAGAAAGAAAATTTAAATAATTTTCCTGTCAGAAATCAACTTGGAAATTTCTCTTTCATCACCTCAGTTTAAGATGAGTTCCAGTAAGGCTAACAGTCAGGATTCCAGCATCAAGAAAGAGCTTCAGTCTTTGATATTAACTATTCAGCAACTAACAACCAAAATGGACAAACTGGATACTAAAATTGATAACTTTATAGAAAAAACTACCAAACAAATGGATTTGTTACATCTAGACTTGCAACATCAGAAAGCTCAGATTTCAGGTATGGAAGAGTCTCTTATTGATATGGACAACAGAATTCAGGAAGAAGAAACTAACATTGAATTTTTACTGAAACAGAATACACATCTACAATCCAAACTTGATGACCTGGAAAACAGATCTAGACGCAATAATATCAGGATTTTTGGTCTGCCAGAAAATATAGAAGGTAACAACATTACTTCCTTTTTAAATACTTGGCTTCCCAAAACTTTAGACTTGTCAGAAGCATTTTCTTTTGGTATTGAAAGAGCCCATAGGTCCTTATCTAATTTTAACTCTAATAAAAAATATCCTAGATCAGTTATTGTAAGATTTTTATCATCTTATGACAAGGAGATGGTATTAAAATCTGCATGGGCTAAAGCACCTATAAAAATTAATGAGGCAACTGTGCGTTTTGACAATGACTATTCTTCCTTGGTAATAACTAAAAGAAAAGGTTTTTTGCCATTAATAAGAGAGCTTAAGAAAGCACAGTTCAAAACTCACCTTTTGTTTCCTGCTAAACTAAAAGTCTTTTTACCTGATGGCCCTAGAATTTTTGAAGACTTGGACTCTGCTTTGCTGTATATTAAAAAAAATAAAATATTAGATAAAATAGAAGATATGGAATGGACAAGCCCTTCGCTAAAGAGGATGGCAACAGGAACTTCTTGGAAGACTTCGGAGAAGCAAAAAAGACTAAAAAACAAATGACATGTTCTAATTATTTTTTTCTTTTAAATTCCTCAACTACAGTTACTGTATTTCCAGAAAGCCACAAATATTTTAAAGATTTATTCAAAGTTACTTTTTTGTGTGCAAAGAACTGTTTTGGTTTCATAAATAATCAAACTCTCTGAGGAACAAATAACATGCTATGAATCAACTTGTTTCTCTTTGTGATAAAGAGACCTAAGGTTAGTAATTTGATACATTTCCTTTCTCTTCTTGTTTTAAATAATGGCATTCTTTCTAAACTAAGCATTTTGTGAGGGGTGGGGGAGGGCAAGGAGAGAAGTATGATGAAAAATATGAAATAAGTAAAATAATAACTTATTAGTTCTTTAAAATTATATATGCTGTTTAAACACTGATGTTAAATATTATACCATGACTTAATTGCTTATACATGATTTCAAATAATATGTCATGATATAATTGCAAATAATTAGTACTAATATAGTTGTAAGTAATATATCTCATGTTTAGCTTTATTAAAACAAACAGCAAGTAATATATCTTTGTAGATACTCTTTGTAGCTTCCTTTTTTTATTTCTTTTTTCTTCTCTTTCTTTCTCTTTCTTTTTTTTTTCTTTCTCTCTCTCTCTCTTCTTTTCTTTTCTCTCTCTCTCTCTCTTATATATACAGTTATATACTTTGATAATATTGATATATGTATATAATAAGATTTGTATGAGAAAATGAAATGGGGCATATAAAAATAAGTTGTATAATATGTTAAATAACTGTAGGCTTGGTTTCACTGTCATAGACATTGTAATGACTTGTAAAATACTTTGCGAAGGTTTTGCACTGTTTAGATTCATTTGTATTTCTAAATGAATGTCAGTCACTTGGTTTTGCTAAAATTCCCGCCAGAATGTTAAGGGAGACAATTTGGGATGTGAGTTACCTCGTGAATAATGTCCTCGAGTTGTTTTAAAAGCTTCAACACTCAGAATACACGCAGAGAAGCTGAATGCAGCTAATTTGAACTTTGACCCCTGATTTCACACTGACACATTGCAGATTCAAGAAGAATACTGTTTCAGGAAGTAGAACTGCTGTAAATGCGACTTTGTGATGAAAAACGAACTTTATGACACTTAAATGTGAGTTATTCTTTATAACAACTTACTTATTTAAGATGTATTTTATAAAATATAAAAGTTATAATGATTTTAAATGAATTAGTATGCCATAGTAAACAACTGAGATATTTTAGAAGGCATAGAAGGTAAAACACATATACACATGTTTTTGAAAGCTTACATGACTGCAGCATATTAATGTATATAAATACTTATGATTTAAACATATATAATGTTTTAAATCATTTGCCTTAACTAACTGACAAGCACAAGTATCATTATGTATATATTTTAGAAGAAACTGTCATGTGACATATTTTAAAGCTGCAGTTCAGATATATAAAATACAGATGGCTTTCATCACAATGATTTATGTATAACTAGGAATTATCATTGCTGTGCAGTATGATTTTTAAACTTATGTAAGAATCTAAATATTTTACTTAATTGGCAATAATAAGTATGAGAAGAAAGTTTCTGGTACAAGTAACTTAAAGTTTTTAAAACTGTTAACTGCATTTATATGGCAGAAAGTAGAAATACCCTAATATATGTAATGTTTGAATCATAATAAGCCTAAGTTATTGAATTCAAATGAACATAAGAACTTATTCTTACAAACTTTTAACAAACTAATATATAGATATACCCTCTTTTTTTCTCTCTTTCTTTCTCTCTCTCTCTTCTCTGTTCCCATTATCAAGATTGTTAGAATGCTATTTTGATTATGAGTGTATTATACAAAATAGATGTACATAGTAATGAACTGTTTCTAAATGTTCTTATTTGTTTATATGAAGCTGATTTACAAATTGTTTAGCTTTGTCATAATAGATAATCTAATTAAATGAGGTTAACTTTAATTAATAATAGTTAATATTGAATTAATTTGGTGGCAGCTGAGGTACTGCTGCTTAGGATATGGGGATAACTTGAGTGGTATGTGCTACTCGAAGTTGGAGTTCTTAACTCCAGGCTGGGTGCAATGTTTAATCCTAATATTTTTTCACCTGATTATTGTTGTATGTATATAGTTCTCACATCCACATCTCATTTTATAAACTCATTGTCACTACAAATAAAAGTGAAACTTATACAAAATTCCATAAGATTTTCAATAAATACAGCTATAATTAATGATACACCTGAAGGAGGAGACATAATATCACTTATTTTGTTAATTGTTATTCTGATTATATGTCTTATATGTTTCTAAAAGCTAAATGATATCTCTAAAAGGAATTTCTTTAAACATTAATGGATTGAATAACCCATGTAAAAGGGCAAGTTTAATGAGATATATTAATTTGCATAGGGCCAACTTAATATTCCTTCAAGAAACACATTTACTGAAAAAGAATATTGATAAATTAGCCACTAATAAATATACAGTCTTGGTTAGTTCAGAACACACACAGAAAAAAAGAGGAGTGGCTATTTTATGGAATAAAAGTATACCCATACCTAAAACTATTAAGTCTTATAAAGATGATAAAGGAATGTTTTGTATGGTTACAATACAGATTAATGGAAAGACATATACATTAATCAATGTATATTGGATACCATGAATTGGCATTAATACAGTGAAACACCATCTCAATAAGATCATATCATTTTCTGTGGGAGATATTATTTTAGCAGGTGACTTTAATTGTATCCTACATGAGAAAGATACTACTACTATAAGAAAAAGGAAAATTTAACCTAATGCAAAACATTTAAATGATTTTGTTAATTTATATCATTTGAATGATATTAATAATCAGATAGATTCAAAATCTTTACCATACACTTTTTTTCTAACAGATATAAACCTTATTCAAGAATAGATAGAGTCTTTATTTCTAACCAGATGGTAACAGACTTATTTAATTCCAAAATCATTTTGTGTCCTATATCAGATCATAATTCAATTGTCTTTGAGTTTATGGTAAAAAGTACTTATAATGTTCAGATCAAAAGAATACCAGCATACTTAACTCAACTAAAAGACTATAAAGATTATATACTTTCAGAAGTGCAACATTTTTTAGACTTAAACACTACACCTGATGTCTCCATTGTTTACATTTGGGATGCTTTAAAATCATATTTATATGGACAAAGTATCAGATGGTATAATAATAAAAGGAAATCTTGGGACAAGGAATTACTAGATATTCAAAGCAAATTAGACTCATACAAACATATTAATAAACAAAATATTATGGACAAAAAAGTCATTGAGGAAATAAATAAATTAAATGAGAAATACAAAGAAATTTTAACTCATAAAGTCAAAATAACATTAGAGAAATATAAGTTTTTGTCTTACTCAATAAGTCCCAAATACTTACATAGACTTAAAAATAAAACAAAAAGGTTGAATAAACAAAATCATATCAAAGAAATTTTCTCCAAGGAAAAAGAAGAATGTTTCTAGTTTGCCAGAAATATTAGATGAATTTAGAAATCACTTTCACAAAATTAATCATAATAACATTAACATGGACCCTAAAGATAAAATAAAGAAATTTATAACTACAAACATGAACAAAAAACTTAACAAACAACAGACTAAACTAATGGACAAAAATATTTCATATACAGAGGTTATTACACAAATAAACAAGCTTAAATCAAAGAAAGCACCAGGTAATGATGGTATTATACCAGAGATCTATAAAATTCTTCCCAAAAGTACTTATTCATTAATACATAATTTATTTTTTATTTTTTATTTTTATTTTAGGGTAAAGGTTTTTATTTTGGCCCAAAATGAGTTAACAACTCCCCCATCTTGGCAATACACTTTTATTTCACCAATTTTAAAACCCAATAAAGACCCAACCAGATGCACTTCATATAGACCTATTTCATTACTTAATGTTGACTATAAAATGTTTATGAGTATTTTTGCTGATAGATTAAAGACAATCATCCCAGGCATAATAGATATAGACCAGACAGGCTTTATTATAAATAGAAATACTTTTGATAATATAAGGAGAACTTTAACGTTAATTGATTTTGCAAATAGGAAAAAGAAAGATTTAACACTTATTAGTCTTGATATAAGTTCAGCATTTGATTCAGTGACTACTTTTTTATCTTACTGAAGTGCACAAACTTCTCTGATGCATTTGTAAATCTGATTGAACATCTATATAAAGGAGCATTAGTTTATATTAAGATAGGAACATATGTCTCACAAAAAATACCCATTTTAAAAGGTACAAAACAAGGGTGTCCACTCTCTCCACTATTATTCACTTTAATAATGGAGCCTTGGGCTAATTTGATTAGAAACAGTACTGATATAGAAGGATTTGATATAGATGGAAATACAATATCTAAAATTCAGCTTTTTGCAGATGATGTACTAATTACATCAGCAGGAAATAACTCTTCTATGCAGTCCTTATTTGATAAAATGATGGATTTTAAAAATATATCCGGTTTAATATTCAATGAAGACAAAACTTAAATATTACCTATATATACATGAAAAAATGTCCTCATTAATGATTTTAACAAATATATACCCAACTCAGCTCAGATAACCTACTTAGGTATAATATTAACTAAAGATATTAAATCTATTATATATAATAATTATAGTAACTGTCTTCTTAATATACAAAATCTTTTTAATAGCTGGAATAATATGTTTTTTACCATGGAAGAGAGACTCACAGTTATTAAAATGATAATATTTCCTAAGATATTATATTTAATACAATCAATAATTCTCCCACCTACAAAAATAATTATTAAGAAATTGAATTTGTTAATGTTAAATTTCTTATGGGCACCTAATAGACCTAGGATTGCATTAAAGAAACATACTAATAGCTGGTCTCAAGGGGGCATTTCATTTCCAGACTTTAATCTATATACTATGTCTTCTATTATAAAAGTTATTACTTTGTTAATAGATCAGTCATATGTTGCAAGATGGAAAGATTATTGGAAACTAATTAGTGTTCACTTCATGAAAATCTCTTTAATACATAAAAATACTATTGTAAATAACTCCATGTTATGGTTACTAAAAGAATTTTGTACTTCATATATTACACCAAAATGTATAGTTAGTTACCCATTAAACATTATTATCAGTTATCGTAATTTTATATTTATGCATCCTAAGTATAAGGAATGGGATTTTATTCTATTCCCTATAATGTATATGCAAGGTATGCTTTTGTCAACCACCTCTGAAAGAACTCTTTTAGTCACAGAGAATGATTTAAAGTATTGGTATCAGTTGCTGTCTGATAATAAAGTAAAAAATTTAGACTTCTTAAAGCAAGAATTTGACTTGAGAGAGAGACATGGTTAGAAATTCAGACTTTTAGACAACATCTTATTAATAAAATTGATTTAATGTCTTTAACAGTTAAAGAATCTGTTCCAATTCTGATTGATTACTTGATATTAAACTTACAACATAGAGTTTCTGATAAAGGTAAGCTCTCACACATACATAAAATGATCAGAGAAGAAACTCATTACAGTTCAGATACCTATTGGAATTATTTCATTTCCATTAATGGTGAACCACCAAAACAATAAGATAAACAATATATATTGGAATCTGCTTATAAAACTACTTCTTCCATTAATTGGAGACTTTTTACTTGGAAATTTTTACATAGATCTTTCTATACACCTTTCATGATGAATAAAATAAATAATAAAGACAACTTATGTAAAAGATGTAATGTGGAAATAAATGCTGATTGGGCACATATGTTTTATGACTGTATAAAATTGAAGGAATATTGGAAGTTAATCAATGATTTTTTGCAGGCCCTTTTCACAGATAATTTTATTATTTCTAAATCACTTATATTATTTAACACTCCAGTGGCTAGAAAAATAATAACCAGAAATTGGATTTCAGATACCCCTCCTTCATTTAACGAATTTAAAAATGTTATGTCTAAAGTGTGTCATATGGAATTGATGACAATAAAATCAAGAACTACTAGAAAAACATCTTACTATGTTTTATGGGATACTTTACAAAACCTGTTAAAAAATCTTAGTTTCAATAGTAAGACATTATAGTTTAATCAATTGATTTGATTTGTAGTGGATGTTTCTGTAAATACTTTGGTTATTTTATTGAATGTTATAACTATTTATATTTTAATTGCTTGTATAAAATTGTTATAATATTTATTTTGTATGTTAAAAACAATAAACTTGTTTAAAAAAAAAAAAAATATATATATATATATATATATATATATATATATATATATATATATTATTCAGCTGCTCTTACTGTAACTGTCTTAGTTGCTCTACTGCATGCTACCTGTTCAGTCACTCTTACTCTGCACTTATTACTGCTTGTTAGTAGCCTTCTAATTTACTGACTTCTGCATACCTCTCAACCTGGAAATATCACAAATCTGGACAAGGCCCATGAAAAATAGGTACAAATCTGTATGCTGATTAACATCTAATTTGCATACATAATTACATAACCCCACCCACTCCAATGGAGTTGTGGGATACCAACTTTCGAACACAAACTGTACAGACAACCAAAATATGGCACTAGAGTCCCCCTGTAGCCATTCCAATATCCCATTACCTGGCTATTTTGCTCGATTTACCATAAGCACTAATGTGTGCATGCATACTGCTTTACTTCTACAATGATTATTTGGATTTTATTTTTACATTTTGCAGCACATCAATGCACAAACACTAACAGACATCTGATAAAGCAATACTGTCTCACGATGAAAACAGACTTGGCATTAATACTTCTCTGCCCTTGAAACTCACATTCATCGAAACAGCATTAAAACCCGTACCACATCCAAAGAAAATGCATCTGGCCAGTGGTGGATAAAGATTACCTTTGGGCTGTTTTCAAATCATTGGCTCCTTGCACACAAAACAAGAAACATACATGATGCGTTCTTTTCTTTGATGCACCTTCCTGACTTTATTAAGTTACAGTCGTTGTATAATACAGCACACTTGCTAGACAGAGCACATTTTAAATTTATTGTTTGAATGAACATTTTTACAGTAGGCTGTACTGTAGGTAATGAAAGAAAATGCATGAACCAGTAATTATAAAACTGCCCAATTCAGAACATTTCCATCATAAAATACATTTCTAATTTATAAACAGTTTTTTTTGCTCCTTCTGGAAAACAGATAATAAAAACATTCAACTATTAAAAACAGGAAAAGCATATTGGAATGAAACCCCAAATATAATCTCTAGACCATGGTATTTCTAGCAGTGCTTTCTCAGTTACTGAATGCATGAAGCAGCCAGGCTATGATTGCTTTCATAGCTTCTTTCTTGCCTGCCTCTGTTCTTTAAATGACTTTGCGTATATTTATACAAGCCCTACCAGCTTCTGTGACAGTTAATTAGCAGCATTTCACTTCAAAGCATATAGGTTAGCATTACCACCTGTCCCACTTTGTGAGGGACAGTCCCTCTTTGTGTAGTTTTGTCCTGCAAAACAATTGTAAAAATGGAAAATGTCCTGAGATTTTAGGACAAAATTATGTCCTATATTTTAAGTAATAGTTGCATAAAACAGTTATGTATCTGAAACACCTAAATGTTATAATAAACAGAATAAGCAACTAAAATGCTACAAGAATAAGCTTTTATTTAGGCAAAAAAAAGTGAAGTTCTGTCCTTTATACTGGCTGTGGGCATGTTTCGGCCTGCAAAATCAGATGTTTGTACCAAAAATATCCCACTTTGGGCATTTGAAAAGGTGGCAACCCTAGTTGTGTATGAGTCCTAAAAGGAACTAACAGAACAGATCAAATGTTTCAGTAAGCTAGCTGCATGTTACTTACATCCAGCTGAAGCTGGATTGAGTCCAGTAATCCCACTAGGATGCTACATTACTCAGATAATTTATATAATGTCCGGGTCCTCCTGAATCCTCCCCAAACATAAGTAAGTGGACTCAAGAAATCAGATCCTTTATAACAGTACAATAACTAATATTTACTTATTGCGGCATAACAACTAGAATATAAGTTTAACCTGGTAATACTGTTCTGTGTGGCTCTCAATGTCCTTTATTCTCATTGAAGCTTTTTTATTCCACAGACCAAAGCCACTTAAACATCTCGGACGAAAATTGCCCCTAGTAATCTATAAACATATTGAAGCTCTATAACTTGACAATTGATAGATTTTATATCATGTGTATCAAACTGAATGAGCAAGCAAAGAAAAAGGCAGGGCCAGGTCTCAGTAACATAAAGTGAAGTAATAAATTGCGCTCATACCTTTAACCTGACAATAAGTGAATACCCAGCCCCCCACACACACACACACACACACACACATACACACACACACACACACACACACACACACACACACACACACACACACACACACACACACACACACAAAACTTACCTACTATTGTAAGAGAGAGAGAGGGAGAGAGAGTGTGAGATAGAGAGAGAGAGAGAGAGTGTGAGACAGAAAGAGAGAGAGATTGTGTGAGAGAGAGAGAGGGAGAGAGAGTGTGAGACAGAGAGAGAGAGAGTGTGTGTGAGAGAGAGAGAGAGAGAGAGAGAGAGAGAGAGAGAGAGAGAGAGAGAGAAAGAGAGAGAAGATTAGTTAACTCCAATAAGGGTCTCAATCAGAAAACTCTAAATATTCCAAACAGTGACAATGAACCACCCTCAACTACCAAGAGTGCTGCAAGTTAAAACCAAGAATAACCTCAGACAAAAAGGAACTAGTGGTACTGTAGAGGTTATACAAGCTTAAATTGGGTTGCACTGCTAGTTGCATAGGGGAGCACCCATCTCGACTATGAAGCTGAAGTGGTTGGGGATATCTCTACATCTGTTTTTTTTCTTTATTTTGATAGCCTTGTGGCAGACAGGAATAAACTTTGCAAAAAACTAACTGTAAACAATATGTAGGGGGATTTACTAGGCAGCAGTTACATTACTAGCTTCTTGCAGCAAGATTTCTAGGCAAAGAGAGATATAGGGGTGTATAAAAGCCTAAATTAGTATATGCCTTAACATTTGCTGTTAACACTTAAAATTTAGAAATGGCATAAACTGGTGTGTATACCTCTAAAATGACTCACCAGGAGGACATTTCTACACTCATCAAGAACCAAAGGCAAATCCTCCAGCAAAAGGCCTATATTACAGTTCCATATAGCTTCAAGTGTAGTTGTGTCCAGGCCCAGGTTTGTGTCGTTTACATGAACCCTTGCCCTGGTGGCTTTTTGAGCAATGAAGGAATGCCTCAAAGTAACTCTCTCCTTGCCAACTGTAGGAAAACCACAACACTAAAGAGAGCACAGCCCCAAATGGTTCTAGTACACATAACTCAAAAAGGCCCAAGAAGGTCAACATAATATCTTTTTCATATGTTATACCGATTACACAGCAGCAGTAGTGTTGTTACCTCACAGCAAGAGGTTCTCCCATTCAATTCTCGGCTTGGGTTGGGACTCACACACACACACACACACACACACACACACACACACACACACACACACACACACACACACACACACACACACACACACACACACACACACACACACACACACACTTTGTTTCCTTACCTGGCTAATGCCTTGCCTTGCTTCATCCCGTTCTCTCAGCCTGCAGCCCAAAGTCCGTTTACGTCAGCACCGACTCGGCGGAAATGTGCAAAAGTAAAGTAATGCCAGTCGCCAGCCCATTCTCAGCATAGCAATTTAAAAAAGTAAACCCTTAGCCAGCAGCCCATTCTCAGCAGCATTAGTGCTGCTGCTGTTTAATTCCCATTTCCCGCCCGCTCACAGCCAGCCAGAAATAATGACACAAGCTCCTTGAGCTCAACTCCGACTGGCTGGTAGCGCTGACAGAGCTGACATCATCGCACACGCAATGACGTCAGCTCCGACAGCGCGAAAATTCAAAACATAAAAAAAAGCAAAAAAAATTGGAAATGAAGGGGTGCCACTCGGGAATCGTGGCACCCCTTCATTATGACCCCAAAACTCAGTAAAAACCGAGTAATTCAGGATGGTTGGGAGGTCTGGCCTTCTGCACTTGTTTTTTAGTCATTTGTTAATTTAATTGCATTTATTTGAACTGTATTTGTCATAGTGTTGCTACACACTCGGATGTGCTGGCCTGCACTACAATTTGAATTGTATTTACTACTGTTTTAGCTGCTTTTCTGCAACAAAAAAAATCTAAGCTTGTTTCCTGCCTTTCCTGTAACTAGTGAAGTCCAGATAAAGACTTGCTGTATCCAGGACTGTTGGTAAGCTTCTGATCCCCCCAAGCCTTTTCGTGTTGGAGGGAAGCCTTCTAGATTATCAGTGGGAGTGGTAAGCACTAGGTAGCCTATCTATCATGGGAAGAGTGGGTTTTGACCCTGAAATTGTAGTTCATTGGCTGTTTGGGCAGTTTTTCCATCTCTTTCTACTTTCTGATTTAAAGCCCGTTTTGCATTTGGTCCCTGCCATTCCTATAACTAGTGTAGTCCAGGTACAGATTTGCTGTATCCAGGACTGTTGGTAAGCTTCTGAGCCCCCCCCCCAAGCCCTTCTGTGCTGGGGAGAAGCCTTCTAGCTTATCAGTGGGAGTGGTAAACACTAGCTAACCTATCTACTACAGGAAGAGTGGTTTCTGGCCCAGAAATTATAGTTTATTGGGGTTTGGGAAGCTTTTCCATCTCTTTCAACCTTCTGATTTAAAAGTCTGTGTTTGCACTTGTTTCCTGTCTTTCCTGTTACTAGTCTAGTCCAGGTACAGATTTGCTCTATCCAGGACTCTTTGTAAGCGTCTGAGCCCCCCCAAGCCTTTCCGGTTGGAGAGAAGCCTTCTAGCTTATCAGTGGGAGTGGTAAGCATCATGTAGCCTATCTACCACAAGAGGAGTGGTCCCTGGCCCAGAAATTGTAGCTATTGGCTGTTTGAGCAGTTTTTTTCCATCTCTATTAACTTTCTGGTTTGAAAGTCACACTTCTGCCTGTTTCCCGCCTTTCCTATAACTAGCCTAGTCTGGTTACAGAGTTGCTGTATCCAGGATTGTTAGTAAGCTTCTGAGCCCCCCCAAGCCTTTCTGTGTTGGAGGGAAGCCTTCTATCTTCTCAGTGGGAGTGCAAGCACTAGGTAGCCTTTCCGCCATGTGAAGAGTGAGTTTTGGCACAGAAATTGTAGTTTATGTGGCCGTTTGGGCAGTTTTCCATCTCTTTTAACTTGCTGGCTTAAAAGCCTATGTTTGTACTTCTTCCCCGCCTTTCCTGAAACTTGTCTAGTCCAGGTACAGATTTGCTGTATCCAGGACTCCTTGTAAGCTTCTGAGCCCCCCCAAGCCTTTCCATGTTGGAAGGAAGCCTTCTAGCTTATCAGTGGGAGGGGTAAGCATTAAGTAGCCTATCTACCACAAGAGGAGTTGTTCCTGGCCCAGAAATTGTAGCTATTGGCCGTTTGGGCAGTTTTTTTTCCATCTCTTTCAACATTCTGGTTTAAAAGCCACACTTGCACTTGTTTCCCACCTTTCCTGTAACTAGCCTAGTCCAGATACAGAGTTGCTGTATCAAGGACTATTGGTAAGCTTCTGAGCCCCACAAGCCTTTCTGTGTTGGAAGAAAGCATTCTAGCTTATCAGTGGGAGTGGTAAGCACTAGGTAGCCTGTCTACCATGAGAGGAGAGGTTCTTGGCCCAGAAATTGTAGTGTATTGACCATTTGGACAGTTTGTCCATCTCTTTCAACTTTCTGGTTTAAAAGACCACATCTGCACTTGTTTCCCATCTTTCCTGTAACTAACCTACTGGATAGCACTAAAAAGCCTTAAACTGATACAAGCCTTCTAGCTTAGAAGAGAGACTTTGGAGTGATTAAGTATCAGTTTTCTGCACTTTCTTGTTGTACTTAAGCTTTTAAATCATAATAAATGCTGGAAAATCTGCGTTTAGATGGAAAACAATTATTTTTTTCACATATTGTACTTATTTGACTGCCTGCACTTTTAAAAAGTTTTTTGTTTAAATAATTTGTTTAACTGTTGTAGGCTACACACTAAAGTGCGATAGCCTTTTCTAATCGTTTGTAGTCACTTAAAGCTGTTTTGAGTGTATTTTTTTACTGTTTTTGCCTTATCTTTTCAAAAAAACAAACAAAAAAAAAACATTTCTTGTTTCCCACCTTTCTAAACTAGTATAGTCCAGTTTTCAGGCAAGTGCTGAATTCAAGGCTGTGATACTAGTTTCTGAGTTGCCCATACCTTACTTGGATAGAAGGAAGTTTCTCTGTTCACCTGTGAGAGAGGGGAGCTTTGAGCAACCTATCTGTCCCTGGAGGAGTGGTTATAGCCTAGACGTTAATAGTTTATTGGCCATTTTCAGCTAATTTCTATCTCTTTCATTTCTCTACTATAAAAAACATGTTTGCACAGTTTTGTGCACTGGGTAGTGTTGGTTAGCTACGGTTAAATTATTCCCAGCTCCAGTAAGTCTCCTTTTCAGTTTTTCCCTTGAAACTAGTCTAACTCTCAACCTAAGCACTCAAAAAGCATCTTACAGCCCAGCACTTGCTCAGACCTAATAGCAAGCACTAATATACCCTGACACTGATTGCCCAGCAGGGCAAGGCTCTTTATTCACCCCTCACCAACCAAGTGACTAAGCAGCTCACCCTACTATTCAGGCATGACCAAAGGGCAACTTCAGGTGCAATCTCCAGTCCAGCTGGTGAATCTGGGTATCCTGAGGCAATGTTACAACTGCCTCATGTACACAGACAACCCTCTTCTCCTACCACAAAACACTAACATATGCGAGAGATGCAATTATACAGCCAAACTGGAAGCTAAGCTGTCTCCACCAAAGACTGGAACAGACAGATAAGAGGAGAAGGTTAACACTTGCACCACACCTCCAGCCACACACAGACCTACTAAAACAGCACTGGCAAAAAATACACATAAATACACAAAATCATACTCGGAAGCTCTAAATAAAAACCTGCAAAAGCATCAGAGACCTCCAAAGCAGACACCCAAACAACCTGCACTTCCCGTCACAAACAACACATAAAACACAAAATCAGTGTGCCGCACAATCACAGCCCTTAAGGCGAAATAACATACCTAACACACTAGTAACACGTGACTCTATAGTCAGGCACACTGATGTCCCACTCACTAGGCTGGACAAGCAGAAGGTTACTGTCAGCTGCCTGTCGGGAGCCAGAATCTGCCACATAACACAAGCACTCATGTCACTCCAGAACAAGTACAAATATGACTCTTTCATTGTTCATGTTGGTGTGAATGACCTGAGATGTACCTCCCTGGACTACATGAAAAGAGACATGGAAGAGCTCTCTGATCATACAGCCCAGGCTGGTATGACTCTGAACCTGAGTAGCATCCTGCCCTCACCAATTATGATACCTCAGTATAAAGAAAATATTATCAATTTCAACAATTGGCTGAGCTTCTGGTGTCATTCAAAGGGGATCCAGTGTCTGTCAGCTGGGGACGACATGCTCGACAAGCCACGTTGCTTCACAAGAGACAGCTTGCACCTGTCACCCCTAGGCTTTTGAATACTCGTCAAGGCTCTTGCTGCCCCCATAGTGCCTTTTATCGGCAAGGCTCAAAAGTCAAACCCACCTCCGTAAACAGCACAATTAACAAAAAAGTGAGGGTTATGCTACTCAGCGCCAGGAGTTTAAATCTCAAAATGCACGTGCTCAAAGCACTCCTCAGTATGGAGAACGTCAACATCTGTGCAATAACTGAAACCTGGTTCAAGGCTCCAGAGAGCACCCCAGTGCTACCGGGGTACAACTCATGCCACACGTTTCGGCCACAGAACATGGACCAAAACAGAAAAGGAGGGGGTGTAGCCATATTCATCAAGGATACCTACACCTCCAGGTTAGTGGCGCAGCATGATACCTCTGAGATCATCCATGTGCAACTAACATCCAGCAAATCTGCAATGCAAATTGTGGTCTGCTACAGATCACCCTCCATGACCCAGGACCACCACTCCACCTTTCTGGAGACACTGGAAAACATGAAGGTTCTACCAAACACCCTGATATTGGGTGATTTCAATTACCCTACCATTCACTGGGAAAACTACTCGAGTACAAATTCCCAAGCCTAGTGCTTCCTGGAATTCATCAACTCAAATGCCCTGGAACAGCTGGTAAACTCCCCTACCAGAGGTGAAAACATATTGGACCTGGTCATCACCAACATGGGCAACAGGTGTTCCACACCCGAGGTCAACCTGTCACTTGTTAGATCAGACCATAAACTAATCACTCTGGATGTCCACACCCCACCATCACCCCCAACTAAGGAAACCACAGTAAAAAACTTTTCTAAAGAAAACTTCACCTTACTTAAGACAGAGGTGGTAAGTTTCACAGCCCCCACGCTAAAGGATAATGCTGCCCAAGATGCAGAAACCTTTACAAATGCACTCTATGAGCACCTACAAGAATCCATGGATCATGCTATCCCTAGCAAAACCAAGACTCACTTCTCTAAGAGAAGGAAACCACTTTGGTGGACCCCTGCAATAAACAGGCTATACAATAGAAGGAGGAAACTAGTTCAGAAAAAAAGCAAATCCCAAGAAGGAAAGACATCCCTGATCAGTATTAGTAAGAAACTAAGGTCCCTCATGAAATCATCCAAGGCTAACTTTGAAAGAAAAATAGCCAAGGATTCAAAAGATAACCACAAAGCCTTCTTTAGCTATGTTAAGAATCTAAGTGGCAACTCGCAGATATGCACTGAACTAGTGCAAAATAGCACAAAATATACTGAACCTACTGATATTGCCAACATCCTGGCAGATAGATTCAGTGCAAACTTCACCCCCTCTCACCTCCAAAAGGGCCCACAACAATACCGGAAAAGTGTAGTGTCCCAAACATCACAGACGCACAGGTGAAAACAGCCCTTTCAAAATCCAAAAACACAGTGTGAATGGGACCAGATGGTGTCCCAGGCTGTGTCTTGCATGAACTAAAGAACGAACTAACCCCCACCCAAACACACTGTTCAACCTCAGCCTTTCCACAGGCTACATGCCCATAGATTGGCACACATCAACGGGTATTCCTCTCCACAATGGAGGGGCCACAACTGACCCTGGTAACTATCGCCCCATAAGCCTGACCAGCCTGGTCTGCAAGGCTATGGAGTGCATCATCATGGAACTCATTAACAAAGACATTGGGAACCTCCAAACACTTGACCTTACCCAGTTCAGCTTTGTTAAGGGAAGATCATGCCTACTAAACCTGGTTGACTTCTTCGAGACAGTCACCAAGGCCATAGATGAGGGACAGGTGGTTCACACAGCCTACCTTGACCTCACCAAGGCTTTCGACACTATTCCCCACTCGGGTATTACAGAAAAACTCCCCAGCCTGAACATAAACCCCTACATCACGAGATGGGTTGCCAAATGGCTTACAGACAGAACTCACATGGTAAGAATAACAGGCTCCAGGTCCGACTCTAAACCTCTCACAAGTGGTGTCCCGCAAGGCTCGGTCCTGGGACTCCTACTGTTCGGCATATACTTCTCAGAAGTACAGGCAAACACAGGACTATGGCTAACCAAGTTTGCCGATGATTGCAAACTGGGAGCCATAATTGACTCTCCACCTGACATGGACATCCTCCAAAAGGGCCTTACTGAGATGGACACCTGGAATCAAAGTCATGTCCTCAAGCTAAATGCCAAAAAATACATAGTCATCCCATTTGGGAAAAACAAAACATCCATGAATTACCACATAGGTGGCAGCCCCCTTAATACAGAAGAGGTAATAAGAGATCTGGGGATCCAAGTAGATAGTAATCTCTCCTTTGACAATCATATTGCCAAAGTAGTTAGGAAATCCTTCTATGTGGCCCATCTAATTACTAAAGGGTTCGCATCTAGAAATAAAGAGGTTATAGTGCCCCTCTACTCGTCACTCATTAGACCCATCATAGAGTACAATGCCCCATTTGGGATGTACCTCACAAGACACTTCCTACAGCTGGAAAGACCACAAAAATACCTCACCAAGAGGATTACTGGCCTCAAACATATGTCCTATGCAGCTCGACTAAAAAAACTCCCGCTGTACTCAGTGGCATATTGCTTACTCAGAGGTGATCTCTGCCTGACTTACAAAGCTATGTCCACCTCAGAATTGATGGACATGCTCCACCTAAAGAAATCCAAGTCACTGCGAGCCACGTGCACTAGTGAGCTAAACCTCACCACAATAATAAATAGAACATGCTGGAGGGATAGATTCCTGTCACAGAGACTCCACATGCTTTGGAACAAAATTCCAAATTACATCAGGCAGAGCCCCTCACTAACACTCTTCAAGAGAAACCTTGATGAGTGGATGGGTTACAGAAAATACACCCATGGGATCACTTCACTGGCTCTGCTTGACAGAGGATCAGTTAATTAATCAATGGGGTGGCCGACACACTCTGGCTAGGCTTATAAATGCCCTCGGGCAGATAGCCTAGTACCTACCTATGAACCTATGAACCTATAAGTGCCAGATAAAACAGATTCCTGTTTCTATGAGGTCTTATTTATAATGTCATAATTTATAATTCATATGTTACTGATTCTATGAATGGTCCTAATAGTCACTGATTGTGGTTTACATAAGTATGAATGAGATGAAAGAGAAAATGGTTGTTGTTTAGCTCGGTACTTCATATTCTACCACCTCTTCCTTTTAACAATTTTTTAAGAATAAGATGGCAGCACTGTATTGCTTTTTTAAAGTAGATTACTCCTTTATACATAAATGAACAGTCTATGTGGTTCTAGTATCCATGTGTTCACTTGCTTGTGAACTTTAGTTTACTGCCCTAGCAAATTATATAAAACAGTAGAGAAGAGGAGAAGGGAACCAGGCAGATTGTGAGAAGATATGGGATGTAGGCTCTAGAAAGGACTGAGTGATGTAGAAGACAGGTACAAAGGCATGATAACTCCTGCAATGAGTAGAATGAGAACTTCTTCGAGAAACCAATGAACAGTAGATTATCAGTGAAATCCAGGGCTTTGCATTAAGTTCCTATCCAGTCCCAAAATATTATGATTTCCAGTAAGATGGCAAGGTTGGACTGATAGCTATCAAATCAAAGCAGTTTTATTTGTACACTTTCAAAAAACAGGTTAAATGCAACAGAATGAATTTGCTTTGGCAGCTGTACCTACACATATCAGTTATTATTTCTAAAAACAATGTTAATGCAAAATGTAATTATTTTAAAAATCAGATACAAGTGATCAAACTATGATATGATAGTTTCCACATTCTTCAGTCCATGATAAACACTTTACACCACATATGTTTAATTAGATTATGGTATGACGGATTTCAAAAAATGAAGCAAGATTAGTGGATGTGAAACAAGTTTACTACATTTTACAATTCTTTGCTTAACTGCAGATTCCTTCCTTTATAAACAGAAAGCTTACATACCTCATTATCTGAATGCAAATTGCATACCAGTGAAATTAGGTGAAATAACTTATCCAAGGCTACTTAAAGCACTTTACCAAGTTTAGCCTGTCTATAAACTAGTTTATGTTTTGCTTACTTGTCCACAGTAATTAACATAACTACTTGCAACTTGCTGCGCTGCCTAAAAATATGTGCGTATACACAGGGCTACCACACTTATACTTACTAGCGGTAACAGTACCCCTTTTTAAGGTCAGTAAACAGTGTACTGTTACATAATGTGTAGCTTTTGCCCACCACTGGATATGGAGCATTCAAAAGTATAAAGCCACTGTTATGTCTGTTTCACATTACTGGGGTGTTGGGCTGCCTGATGGGATTGTACTCTGTAGTACTTAAAATGGCTGCATGTGTTTTGTGAAACATTCCAGATGTTTATAGTAATTTCTATTGCACTATAGTTAATACAGTAATAGCGGCTTCCTTGTATGTGTTTGCATGACTGAGTTTTCTTTTTACCTCAGTCAGACATTCAGTCATTTGAGTTTGAGACCCTCACTTTAAAACTTTTTGATGCAGGTGTTTCTGGGCTAGTAACCTGCACAACAGTACATATGTTTAGATGGCCATTTCACTAAGCAGTATTTTCACTTCCAATGTCATTAGCAATAAAGTTATGCTGTCTGTGGATAATATAATTATTCATCCACAGCAATATGAAACAAGTTCCAACATGGCCTCCTGTTTTACCTGTACTTCTACCTTAAAAATTGACATCATATTTTTTAGGTTGTACAGTAAGTATAGGAACACTGCATAAATTCCTTCTTTATGTAATTTGAGACCTCTTTTTCAAGCAGTTTTTCTTATACCCATTCACTCTGCATAACTCACTAATTGGGATTGAGTGTTGTGGAAAAACCACTTTGTTTTGTCTTTAAAGGAAAACTCCACTCTCTTCTACAGATTAACTCAATCCTTATGTTTCTTTTCTCTCTGCAGTATGGTTCCATATTGTATAGGTACCAGGAACCCACTTGTACTTTTTTAAAACTTTTATTTCCTTGCACTGGAATCAAAGCAAGGGAAAGCAAACCTACTTTTATTTATTTATTTGACATTTCTTTACGAGGATATTTCAGCTGGGTCACATAACCCATTTTTAGCTGAGACCCAGGGAGAAAAGCTCCACATTTATACATTTGGTTGCATATATAACATTGCACAATTACACTTTATGTGCATACACAGATTGGTTACATTTTTACAATAAGAATTTTTGTTAAGACTTTACATAAATATCACGTAGACAGGCTGAGCTTGACACTTAAGGGCATCATTGTTAGTAGGCTTCTTTTACTTCTAAGGCATTGATATGAGTTGTAATATACAAAGTCTACATCTTCACACTTTGACATGAGTTTCTTAGGTCATTGCATAGTACAGGTTGTTATGACATTGCTAAATAGAGGTTGACTGCAAGGGTCCAAGGTACACAGTTGCTTAGTTTTTAGCTTAACTTTAAAGACATTAGTATGAGTTAATAGTAGATTACTTTAGAGAAAATGGTTAGTATACTTTGACAGAATATTGATAGTGAGGTAGGATTTACAGTGGACTAAGATAGACAGTTTAGCTCTTGAAAAGGGGAGAAGTAGTATGGGGATTTTAAGGTTAAGGGATATACAGGGAGATAAAGAAGACTGAGGTGGATAATGAAAAGGGTAGAGGGGATTAACCTGGGGTTAAGCCTGTGCATAGCCATAACTTGTATAGATATACTTTTAAAGAGGCTTTAAAGAGCGGTGGGCTAGGAGTTAACCTGATGTTTGGTGGAAGAGAATTCCATAGTTTAGAAATTGAATCTAAGTATAGAGATTTACCTGTTTCTTTGGAAGGTTTGGAGGTTTTGAGTTGTTTTTTTTTATCTTCTGATCTTATTGGTCTGTTTGGTTTGTAGTATTTGGTAAGCTTTTCTAGAACAGGACAGGCACTGGGTTTTTAGATTAGGTTATGTATAGTAGTTACTTGGATATATGTTAGTTGGTTTGATAGCTCAAGCCATTTTAGTGCCTGTAGTGGTTTAGAGTGGTGTATTTGGTAGTTGGAGCTTTTTGTAAAGTTTGCAACTTTGTTGTAGCATTGTTCCATTTTTGTCTTGGTGGAGTTTTGCAGATTGGCGAGTATAAAATAACCATAAAATACGGAGGGGAGCAAGAATGTTTTTGCCATGGTAGTCATAGCTGATGTGGTAAGTTATTGTTTGTTTCTATAAAGGAGTCGTAGTCTTTTGGACATTTTCTTTATGCTGGATGTGGAGGTCAAAGATGTGTTTGCAACCAATAGTTATAACTAGTAATTTAGATTCTTGAACACTTTCTATGACAGTTTTGTCAGCTGAGAGGATGTTGAATTAGTCAGGGCTGAGCATGGTATTTTTGTGGTGAAAGACTATCCCTGGGATTCAATAAACTCCATGCAGGAATAGTGCTATTCCTGCATGGAGTACCATGTCCATTTCTGCACAGCCCTAACAGCAACACACCTTGCATATTCATGAAGGCACACTACTGATATTGACTGTATGGACATAAACAGTGAATGAGTGCAGGGGCTGTGTTCCAGTAGTGCTTGCACAGTTAACACACCCCTACACTCAGAAAGTGCCGTACGGCACTTTGTAAAAGTATTTTGGCATAATATTAGAGAACCTTGCTAATATTATGCCAGTATTTCAGTGTCCCCAGATGCTGAAATTAAATAAATGAGTATTTCAGTGTCCATGGACACTGAAATACATAGGGGAGCAAGAAAGCAATGCAGTGTCACACACCCCCTTCATTGTACAAGTGCTTTACAGCCATAGCCCCATACTTTGCAACCTGTTAAAGCAAGAAATCTGGGCAAAGGCCCAAATAATGGGAGGACAAAGCTTTAAAAATAGGGAACATTTTAAATATTTCTCTTACAAATTTAGAAAGTTGATAGAAAACAGATTATGCATTAGCATGAATTTTCTGCAGGGTAGAAGTCTGAAACTGAAATGTATGCCATTATTTCCTGACTGCAATCCTCAATGACTTGCCATAAAACCCCACTTTGATCAGAAACAGACCAAAAATATGAAACAAAAATTTGGACATTCTGCGAAAATCTGTACAGTTGAGAGGTATGCGTAGCCATCAACAGTACAGGTTTCTGCAGAATGCCCAGATGCCTGCCTCACATACCTCTTAACCTCCTAGAGGAAGAACTTTGTACAAAGCCATAAATAATGGGGGACAAAGGCACATAAATAGGGAGACATTTTAAAAAGTCTCTGACAGACCCGAAAGCTGACAGAATAAAAGGTTTGCAGTAGTACAGACTTCTTGCAGGGTATGTAGACTGAAACACAAATTTATGCCATGTGAAAGCACCATACGGCCATAGCTGTTAACTGTACAGTTGTCTGTAGAATGTCCCAATGCCCTCCCTGAATACTTCTTACTCTCCTAGAGCAAAAAAGCAGTACAAAGCCATAAATAATGGGTGGACAAAGGCACAGAAATAGGAACACATTTTAAAAAGTGCACTGACAAACCTGAAAACTGACAGAATAAAAGGTTTGCAGTAGCACGGACTTCCAAAAGGGTATGAAAACTGAAACACAAATGTCTGCCATGTGAAAGTGCTGTATGGGCAAAGTGCTCAACTATGCAGGTGTCTGCAGAGGGCCCAGATGCCTGCCTTACATACCTGTCAACCTCCTAGAGTAACAAAGCTGTACAAGGCTATAAATAATTAAAAATATATTTTTTCCATACTAAGGTATGTTTAAGCATAGCTGAGCAGGTGTGCAAGTTATGGCCCTCTGCCCAGCATTGCTTAAACACCTCACAGGAGATAAATAAAAATGTATAGCTAAAATCCTAATGGCAGGATGGTGTTGTGGTTAGAGTCCTTTCTTTGTATGCAGGCATTCATGGTTCGAGTCCCAAGAGAGGGATTTCATTTTTAGATAGGAAAGCAGTGTTAAGATGTTTTTTTTAATGATGTAGTAATTGATATTTCACAACCAGGGTAGTGTAGCTGGTTTAAAATGTAAGTGTGAGTGCATATAATGTGAAATCACCCATGTACACAAAAGTGGCCCATACAGTATAGTCACACCCCATGGTAATGTAATGAAACCACACAGAGGGACATCATGTAAAGTAAATCATATATGCTTACTAATATGTTAGTAATGACTAATTAAGTTATTATCCTTATATTTTAATAAAATGAGCAATGGTTAACAGTGCTCAGCTATGTTTAGACAGTGTAAGCATTGCTTAAATATGAATGCTAAGCAGCAGTCAGCTCAGCTAAACAATGCTCAGCAATTACCCCTTTAAGCATTGTTCAATCCAGCTTAGCAGGTTTGTGAGTTGCTAAGCTGTGCTCAGCAGTTTTGAAATTGACCAATTATGGCAAAGGGCAGGAATATGGCCTTATTTAAACCACACAGGTGGAAACACAGCTAGTATCTGTTATAGTTTAACCTGTGCAGGAACCATGGCTGGCATACATGAGGCTCTCACAGCAATGGGGCATTGTGGAGTCCAGGGTCATGGCTGGACTCCTCATAAGTAACCATGATGAGAGACTGCTGTAGGGCCATTACCAGGGCTCCCAGTATAAAGCATAAGCCTGGGGCCATCTTGCCCATGATCTCACCAGTGCTACTGGCATCCTGTAAACTACTGAGCAGGTCCAGCACCACTATGTTGACTTAAAGCAGAGGATGGGGCACTCTTGGACCAGTGGATCCAAGATGCCAGAGACAACAGTGCTACAACAGTTTGCAAGTATCACAGATATAGGTGTACCAAATTCTAGCCTGAGGATGTGATAGACAGGTATGCATAATGTTTCTTTTTCTCCCCTACAGCTGCAGCAGAGTAACATCGAAGCCCATGCCAACAGACTGCCAAGGCTGCGCCGACAGGCTGCTGAGTAAAAATCTATTTTGCAGTATATTGTGCAAATAACTAAGAAGGAGTACATTGAGTAGTGCTAGTAGGTGTTCTGTTACTGAGTACTGAGTTAACTGAATAAATAAAGTATGTCTGACTAAGATTGATCTGAAATAAACATCTATATCAGGAACTGCTGTGTTTACTCTGGTATGTTGTTGTAGACTTACAATAGAGCTGTAAAACAAGATACAAATGCCCTGTGTTAACCTTTACTTTCCAGATTGTTGTAATTCAAAAGATTACTGCACCGTACACTGTCATGCATGCATCACAGGATTACAAGTTCAGACTGTCTAACCAAGAGACTAATAGGCAGAAACCAGTGAAACAAGAAATAGCAGTTCCCCAGTAGCTCAGTGTGATGAGAAATAGCTTTGTTATTTTGCACACCCAGACACACTTTGAATCCAGGGAGTGGTACTAAGATGTGTGCATATCTACATACAAAGAATCAGGAATATATATAAAAATAGTCAGGTAGTGTTATCACATATTTTCTGCACAAGTTTTACGGGTAAGGAAATGTTCATAGTAGCTGTATGAAGGATATACTAATAAACCATGTACAACTCTTCAGCCATCCTATCACATGCCTGCAAAGGACAGTAAGATAGCTACATACAACATGCACACTTCCTGATACATGTCTCTCAAGTGTCATGCTGTCACAGCTAGTGGTCACTGCTGCCAATAACCCTGGATACAGATAGAAAACCAGTTTAAGTATGCCAGTAGCACACTCACATAAAAGCAGTTCAGGGTACCCCTCCAGTGCCTGATATGTAACCCTGACATGTACGAATCCCATCTAGCCATGTACCCAGAGTTGTCACAGTTTGCCCCATACCATTCCAGGCTGACAGTTTAATAAGTTTGTTTGTGCTACAGAAGCTATGGACCATAGGTAGATGTAAAGTGAGGGCAGACCCATAGAGTATTGAGCAGTACTGTTCTGGAAAATAGAAGCATAAACAGTGGTTAATGGACCTTTTTGTCTCTCCCCCCACCCCTCATCTGCATCAATAATTATTATTTTTTTTACTCAAATTATATTTATTTTGATGAAATAACACAATAATTTAATACATTCATAACATTCAATACCTATTTATAGTATTTACATTCAGCCTGACAAAAAGGATTCAGATAAAAACATTTATAGTTAAATAATAAGTTAATATATAAACTATGATAGTTAGGAAGAGTTTGGTCCCATCTGCAGGGTATCAATCAAAATTCAAAACTTTCCTCCATGGACTATTAACCAATGGCTTAGGAAAAGTTCTTAACTCTTTAGTTCTTTTCTCCATTAGTATGCATTTCTTCAGTGATTATAGGAATTCCTCCATTGTGGGTGCTGCATTAGAGTTCCATCTTCTAGTTATATATTTTCTGGCTATTGCTAACATTGCCCACAACAAATACAGGTCATCTTTCTTCATATTATTACTATTAACAACATTCAATAAAATTAAAGACTTTGTCAAAACAAATATATCAGTATAGATAGCTTGAATAAATGTGTTAATCTCATTCCAATATGGTTTAATATTAGTACAGTCATAAAAAATATGAGACCAGTCAGCATTAGTGGACAGATGACATCTCCAACATAACTTGCTGTCTGAAAGGTTCATTTCTGAGAGTTTCTCAGGTGTCAAAAGGGATCTGTGTACATATTTCCAATGAAAATGCTCCAGAATTGTGTGAAGAAATTAGTTTGACTGAAAATAAAATGTTTTATCTTCCATTGATAATGATACTTGAAACCCTTTAGTTAGATATTGCTAGTAAGAATGTTTAGGAACTGTCTTATAGACAAAGTGTTATATAGATGCGATAATTCATTCTTAACAATGATATTACTACATAGAAAGTTTATAATTTTGGTACAGTTTTGAAGGATGAGTTATGTATTATTCTACACAAATCCTTAGTGTATGCTGTGACACCCTGAAGAACCAGCCAGTCATTAGGGGATAGGCCATAAGTTGACAATATACTTTGTGTGTTCAAAGCTTGTTGGTTTACAATACAGTGCAACCAACAAAATAGGTTATTATTTTCCCATAAAACAAAAATCTCTCTATGTGTTTTATCAGGGAAATCCCTCATAATAGTAAATGGTATTAAAAATCTATGCCACAGTTTTATATCTAAATTTGTGTTAATGAATTTTCTAAACACAACAAAAATATTGTTTATTAGTGTTAGTTTAGTTAATTTTGTTGTACTATACTGTAAATTTAAATTTAAATAGTGCCATATCCTGTTATCTTTGTCAGTTACCAAAGCATTCTTTGATAAACAATTTTCATTCATTAGTATAATGGAAGGTAACTGTTTACAATTGAAAGAGTATCTAGGATTTATCCAATTCATCACTATTTTAATTATAGATGCCTTTATATAAGTTTCAATCTCTGGGAATTTTAACCCCCCCCCCTTTTCCCATTTTTTGATATGATGAGAATATGCCACTCTATTTATTTTGGGGTACCATATGAATTTCATCAGAGCTGAAGTGATTTCTTTAAGGATTTACTTTCCTGGTGGGAGTATAAAGGCTTGTGCTATATATATTTTAGGTAACAAAACCATTTTATCAGTTGTAACCTATCATGGAATGTTATAAACAAATTATTCCACTTGGTCATTAATGTCTTGATTAAGTCTATGGCTTTAACATAGTTAAGCTGTAAGGTTTCCTCTACATTCTTGCCTAGGATGATTCCTAAATAGTCTAGAGTTGAAACTTGGTTTCCAATAATATGATTAACTGGAACCTGTATGTTCTATTTTTTTATTTAATAATAAATATTTTGATTTAGATTTGTTGAAGGAGAGTCCTGAGATATTTTGGAAATTTGTTATTACTATATCCTCTTCACTTAACACTTACTTAGAGTTGGGTAAGGTAAGTAAAACATTATCAGCAAACATCATTATTTTAGAAATATATTGGTGATATATATTTATACCTCTTATCTTTGGGTTATTACATATTAAAATGTCAAGTATTTCTATGGCCAGAGCAAATAGGATAGAGGACATGGAACATCCTTGTCTAGTACCTCTAGTGATGTGGATTGCTTTGGAAGTAAAGGGACCTAATTTGACATATGCTAGATTATTTTCATATATTTTCTTTATCGTTGTTATAAAAAGGGGAGAATCAAATAACTGTAAGACTTTAAATAAATAACCCCAATTTAAGGAGTCAAAGGCCTTTTGAATATCTAGACATATTATCAATGCTTCATTGTTTCCACTACTGAGGTAATCTATCAGAGTTAATACTATTTTAATATTATCCTGTGCATGCCTGTTATGTATAGAAACAGTTTGGTCTTCATTAATTATTTTAGATATGGGTATTTTCAATCTATTGACCATAATTGACACAAATAGTTTATAATCATTATTCAACAAAGAAATTGGTCTATATGAGTTTCAATGATTAGGTTCCTTATTCTCTTTTAATATTGTGGAAATTAGAGAATATCTCCAAGAAGGAGGAATATGTGCTAATGTTTTAACTTCAAGAAAGGTTTTATGTAGGCGAGAGATTATAAAAGAAAGGAACAATCTATAAATTTCTATAATTAAGCCATCCATTCCAGGTGCTTTATTAGACTTACTTCCTTTAATCCCATCTAAAATTTCTTTTTGATAAATAGGTTTTTGAAGATCTAACTTAAGTTCCTCAGGAATTGTTGTTATGTTGCGAACTATATTCTCTAACTTCTCACATTCGTTTGTACTTATTCTATATTTATTATGCTCTGCATAATGATAATTAAAAGCCTCCAGAATGTCCCCTATGTCCTAAACTTTTCTCCTTTTCCCTTCATGAAAGATACTATCAATGTTATTAATTTTTGATTGTATCTTAACTTTCATAGATAGATTATGAAAATGCTTAGGAGAGGTGCATAAGAATTTAATTTCAGTTTTTTCACTAGCTAAATTAGTTTTATGAGATAATATTTCATTGTATTTCTTATTTTCTTCTTCTGTTTTTCTCTTATTATCTATAGCAATTAGGTTTTTATTAGATTTAAGAGATAATATCTGATGTTGGAGTTGCTGTAACTCTGAGTCCCATTCTTTAATTTTATTTTTGTACCAGCTAATGGTTTTCCCATAGAGATAGGCCTTAAGAGAATCCCAAACCATACTTGTGTTTGCTTCAGGTTTATAATTAATCTCTAAGAAAAGCTGAAGTTCAGAAGTTACCCAAGATTTAAAGTCTTTAAATTTTGTGATATATGAAGGAATCCTTGAAGTAATAACTAACTGATTGAATTCCAAGTGTATTGTTAACAACAGGGAATTATGATCTAAAAAGAGATAAGGTTGTATTGAAAAATTCAAGATTTTAGAATAAAGATCTTGTGAGATATAAATTTTATTTATTCTAGTTTGGGTACCATGTCTATAGTCCTGGTGTGAGAATAGTAAAGAATTTGGTCCCAAAGTATTAAAGGTATCTTTTAATTTAAACATTTCTGTCCATTTTTTTAACTAGCTGAGGACAATAGTCTAGAATATTTCCTATTGGTAGTTTCTGTAATATCTGTGATGCAACTAAAATCACCTCCTAGTATAATATTACCTTTAGAAGTAATTATCGTGTTTCTTAGCTAGTCCAACCCCCATACCCGGGAACCAGTATAAATTAACCAGGGTCCAAATTCTATTATTAAACTTAAGTATAACTAAGGCCACGATTCCATCATTATCTACATTAAATGATTTGGGGATTTAAGAAAGCCTTTTTCCATAGAATTGTTACTCCTCTGATATTATTTTTAGAAGAAGATTGAGCAAGTATTGTGTATTCCTTAGGGTCCCACATAAATGTGCCATTTATTTTAAAGTGTATTTCTTGGAAAAAACTACTTGAGCCTTGTTGAGTTTAAGATACTTTAGTAAGTTAGCTCTCTTATACAGGTTGTTTAAGCCATTAGTATTTAAGGATATCAAAGTTAAATCCATATCAGAATTCTTTAAAGATAACAAATAATAAAGGAACTTGTATTAAAAGAATCCTGTATATAAAATACTCTTCCTGAATAGACAATAGAATATCAATTGTTGTATTCCTATTTATCTCAATCCAAATAACTTTCCCCATGAAAGATAAAAGTAAAACAATTGTGTCAGGCATTTCAAAACTAGAAAAAACAGTTAAATAACAAAAAAAAGCATAATTTGCTCTGATATAAACTTTAATACACCCTATACATAGAATGAAATACATTCCTAGTCTACCAAACAAAACTAATTCTGCTAGGCTACTTATCCCAACCATCAACCTTTGCTGGTTCGAACCCATGAAAACAAAGTAAAACATGGAGAATATATTATAAATTAAGAGAAAAATAATAGTGATAAACAACTAATCAGATATTAATTCCAGTTAGGTTTTAGAGATGAGTTACATATATTATTAGAAACGTTAAACATGTATACAGTAATTATTCACTAAGGAAGCAAGAGATATATTAGAATATATATATATAATCTGAATTTAGTGCTTAATTGACTAGGGAAACATTAGCTTTATTAACAATCTAAATGATTACCCAAAATACCTAAGCATGTCATCTGTATTAGTTCTAATAAAAACTTTAAAATGGCAGAACAAATCAAAGAATCATTTACCATTTGTATTTACTTGCCCTCTGAATAAATCTTATCATGACAAACTCCCACTAAATAAAAACGTCACGAGAACTGGGTGTTAGCACATAGTGAGTGTGAGTCATTCCCAAAAGATGTTAACATAGATTTTTAGAAATATTCCATAAGACATATGTGTCCTTAATTAACTCCTAAACGTTTGGAATAGCAGATGTTTAAATAACTGACTAAAATCAATAATAGTTAACTGGCATCAATTAAAATGACAAAAATTAGTAAAAAACATTTGTAGAAAACTTATTATGGATAACGGGTCTTAAAACTGAATGACTCAAAGACAAAATTAAGATAGAGATAGCTGTAAATATCTACCATAGTAATATGGCAATACTGAAACTCATAACTTGTTTGTTGTGTTATCACAAGTCACAGATATTACTGAGCTCTTTCCCTGTCATAAAGTGCTGATATACTAAAAAACATGCCTTTATAATAACTGAAAACATGACATCTGAAATCTAAATAATATCTAGGCTGCAATAAGGAAATCAACATTTTAAATGCAAAGTAATTATAGTTCAATCAAAATTATTCATACATATATTTATTAGGATTTAGTATGGTGCTTGAGTATTCTTACAGTTATTACCATTTGTCATAAGCATTTCCTTTAAATGTATTAGCCTATACTAAACAGTTGCTAACTGCATAGGAAAGTTATTCATAAAGATCTATTTATAAAAAACTCCAGTATATTCACTAGAAATAGTGGCTATCATTAACTGTTTACAATAAAAAAATAACATTTCTGTATATATTTGATCACAAAATATAGTCACTATTATAAAAGGGATCCATGAATATGTTTGCAGACAGTGTAGCTCATAATTCTTGTAAAAGAAGCCTACTATGCTATATTAACCAATCAGAAAATTGACATTCACAATTAGGCTTGCATATACACATTAGATGTAATGTAATCTGATCTGCATGCATAGAATGCATGCTGTCATGAGCTAAGTAAGAAAGCTTCACTTCTTAGATTTCAGACTGACATTTTCCTGCCCAGCACACTACACAGTACAGTTTCCTGACCTCACTTTAACTGTGTCACAAAGTCTGATTATTTACAGTAACAAATGCAAAGTTTAACTGTCCGATACTTACAAACAATAAAATAACATTCAGTGCCAATGAGAGAGAAAACAGGACTTTAACATTAAACTGTACAGGAAACATAACTTGTAACCATTTAAAAACCTTGTGCCATAAAACATACAAGCATGTAACTGTCAGAGAGACACAATTTATGTCAAGAGCCAGTAAACAGCTTTTTGTTCACACAGATACCAATATATATTCTGAAACAATCAGAAGTTATAAATATTAAAAAAAAACTAGTTGATATATACTAAATCATAGATATGCCCTGTTATCCCATGTATCCAAAACAGTTTTGATAAATAATCTAAGCAGTGACTATGCCTGTGTAATAACTCAGAAGAGCATTTAGCAGGGCAAAGGGCTATGTATTATTTGAAATAAAGCATGTCATCTTAAGGTCATAAAAGCAAAGATAGCTTACTGTTCAATTATATCACTCAATAAACCAATAATATTATACTAATATACTAAAAGCATAAACAGTTATTTAATTTGTATATGAACAAAAAAAGTATAGAAATGAAAAAGCAAAAAGAGAAAGAAAAGCAATAAGAAAAATATTGTCATGACATACCTTACTTGAAGATTTAGCAAGTATAAACAAATTACAAACAACAAACAAATTAATTAGATGCTTTGAGAGATTTAGTGGGAACAGGAATCTTTGACTCAGTTTTTTTGTTTTTTCTTTTTAACATCAGTCCAAGAAGATTTATCAGTAACTCTCTTCAGAGATGCAGATGTCCATTCCATACTGTCAGGTAAGGAAATAATGTTATTGTTTTTAATAAAGACAGCGGCTTCCTCTAGGGTATTAAATTATCTCATTTTGTTCTGATATAGAATTGTTATTCTGGCAGGAAAGACAAGCTGAGTTTTGATGTTATTCTGCTTTAACAGTTTTATCAATGGTCAAGCTTTTTTTCCTCTGTTCCAAAACCCTGGTAGAATAGTCATTATCAAACCTAATTGGGTTTTGATTAAATGTTAATGGACTTTTCCTCCAGGCAGATTTTAGGACCAACTCCTTGTCCAAATAAGATAGAAACTTTATGACTATTGATCTGGGAGAAGTAGAGGAGGATGTTGACACTGGCTTTCCTAAAGCTCTATGAGCCCTTTCAATACCAAAGGACAGACCATCCTTTAAATCTAAAATCTCTGGAATCCAGGTATTCAGGAAAGAAATTAGATGTTCTCCTTCAGCTCTCTTAGGGATGCCAAAAATCCTTATATTTGACCTTCTCTCCCTGTTTTCCAGGTCATCCACTTTATTGAGAAGCCAAATGTTTTGTTTGATGAGAACATCTTTCTGGCTT
Organism: Protopterus annectens; assembly: GCF_019279795.1. Lineage (NCBI taxonomy): Eukaryota > Metazoa > Chordata > Ceratodontiformes > Protopteridae > Protopterus > Protopterus annectens. The sequence goes on from NC_056739.1 coordinate 1,867,551,637, forward strand.
TCTTCTTCCTTCAGTCTTCCATCAAGATCATTCAGGGATGCTTCTAAGAGTGTTTTTTCTGGATTGATGCTGCTGTATAATTTCCTTGAGAGAATCTGTTTGTTTCTGACAATTTTCCTTGAGGTTTTGCAAATTCTCCTTAAAACCATCTGTTTCTAGTAAGAGTTCTTTTAAAGCAGATGTCACAAGCTGCATTTCTTTTTTTAAAGCCATGTCAGAATGAGAAGTCTTCAAAGTGCTCATCTCCACAAATTGTATATTCTCCTTTATAATTTGACAGGAAAAACTTTCCTAACTTCACCAAAGTTACTAATAATATAGTTTACACTTTCATCCATCAATTCTAAGTATTTTTGCTAAAATAAAATAAGCTATTTCCTGTTTTTATATTAGTTTCATGGAGCTCTGGACAACTACTGCTATCAGTTGGCCATCTTGGCTCCACCCCTAATACTAATTATTATTCATATACTTCAGGTATGTTGTTCTCTAAACCTATTGTTGGAAATTGTGTCCTATTATTGTTCATATATTTGATTGGTTGCATGTTAATATACCTTGTTCTAATACCATTGATGGTGGCCTGTTGCCATCAATGTTACTGGCATGCTGTTACAATGCATACTGCTGTTCCATTTATGCATGTGTTCTGTTTGCTATGCAACGGTTTCAAATCTGTTTTATGTGGTTAATTTGAACACCCATGCATGCTGTTATAA